>NW_024081296.1:685468-763223 GCF_003009895.1 Hyaena hyaena | reverse complement strand
ATTTACCCAAGTGATACAGAAATGCTGAGGCATAGGAGCACATGTACCCCAATGTTCATAGCAGCACTCTCCACAATAGCTAAAACATGGAAAGAGCCTAAGTGTCCATCAACAGATGAATGGATCAAGAAGATGTGGTTTATCTGTACCATGGAATACTACATGGCAATGAGAAAGAATGAAATGTGGCCATGTGTAGCAACATGGATGGACCTTGAGGGTGTTATGCTGAGTGAAATAAGTCAGGCAGAGAAGGACAAATATCATATGTTTGCACGTAGAGGAGGATTAGGAGGAACTTGACGGAGGAACAAGGGGGAGAAGAAGGGCGGAAATGATGGGGGAAAGGGAGAGAGGCAAACCATGAGAGACTCTTGAATGCTGACAAAAACTGAGGACTGATGGATGTGGGGGGGAGGGGGGGATGGGCATGGAGGAGGGCACTTTGGGGATGAGCACTGAGTGTTATGTAGAAACTAATTTGACAATAAACTATTTGTAAAAAAAAAAAAAAAGAATAGGCAATACTAATAACATTAAAAAAAAAAAAGAAAATGTATTTAAAAAACTATGCCATGTGATCTGGGCCGCTCAGTTCTTTTGGGTACGAATCATCTACAGAGAGATTTTGTATCATCTACAGAGATGATTCCAGATGTAGACATCTGGAAAATGTGTAAGTGATATTGAACAATATATTCTCTAAAAACTAGTGAGGAAAAATGGCTTATGTATATGATACAAATAGTTTGCATTCAATGTTTAAGAAATAACTGGCTTTCAATCTCCTAGTCATGAAATGGATTCATCTTTGTTATTTAAAAAAAAGTGTGTATACAGATGTGGTGTATGCTCACTTACAATCAGTAGGAACAAGCTCAAATGTAGAGAATCCTAAAGTTTTTAACTGTTAAGCAAATACCTGTATTCCTTTAAGGGAGAACAGGATTAAAATCAGAAATTTTGCAAGCTAGTGCATGCACGCAGCCCAAAAGACCGCGAGATGGCAGCACATTCCCACGCGTAGGTTTTGACTTGTCCCTGGTCAGAAAGAAAACACCGAGCGAGATGTCCTCAGTCAATATGTGTTAGACTTGGAAAGAGCTTCAGGCACAATGTGGCACACGTTTCCCTTCATCTTCCAAAGAGGAAAACAAATTTCTGAAAAATTAAGGCATTTATTCACAATCAAACAAGCGGTTCGTTACAGAACCGGCGTCAGGACCTTACCTTCAGCTCCCAGGGCGTGCTCCTAGCAGCATACAGCCTGAATCTGGCCCTTGTTCTACCCCAAAGCCTTCTGATGACTGTTATCGCTAAGAGAAAGGATACTGACGGGCAAGCAAATTCTGCTCTGGGTCCCCGTGTTCCTTCTCCAGGCCCAGCGCTCCCTGACCTACTGATGCCCTCTCTGGTCTTTCCCATTTCCCAACCCCTTCCACAGCAAAATGGGAGAAATTCCTGTATTAATTAGGTTTCATCAATTGGGAGCTGAATCTCACTTGCTTACTTTACAAAATGAATGCTGGATGCTCATGCTAAAGCAGTATTAGCCAAAGAAATAGATAAACTTTGAAGTTGACTCTACAATCCGATTCTCCTTCGGGTTAAACACAGTCTGGGGACTAATCTTCCTGGCTTGCCCGGGGAAGAGAAGAGGTTTCCCAGAATGCAGGACTTTGCTTCTAAAACGATGAGAGTCCTACGTTCGGACAACCAGTAAAATTGGCCACCTTAGCCCCTTTATATGGGACTTGGGTTTGTGGTGTGATGAAACTAGAAGAAACACGGTGTGTCTCCCTGTCCCTTCTTCTCTCTCCTGCTGTCTCTCACTTCCGTTCAGCCAACCACGGAACCGCTGTATGTGAGGCCCAGAGCTAAGCCGCAGGAATTTAAGGATGAGCCATGTGGAACAGAGTAGCAAACACAGGCACAAATATGATTCCTGGGTAACATTTTTACTGTTTTAGGGAAGTTCCCACGCCAAAGCTCCACTTCACCGGATAACTCCAGTAAATCAAACATGGATGCACCATTTTTATCCTTATTTCAAATAAAGCTTGCTTCCGAAACCAATATTCACACTATACGCTAACTAGAATTTAAATAAAAATTTGGAGGAAAATAAAAGAGGCTGCCTGAATGAAACACGGCATAAGACAGTGGATTTGGTCACCGCACCAGTGACACGGAGGGCGGGTCTCCTTGACGTCACTCTTTCCTTTTCTTCTCCCAGCCTCTCAAAGACCAGGAGAATCAGGCACAGGGACCTTCTACCCTGCGGTTCCCCTGCACGGCCACAAGGCGGACACCCAGTCTAATCCTGAGGAGCTGCTATAATAGGCTTAGAAGCTGGAGGATTTCCAGAGCTAATGGCCCCAGAGGGACGGACTAGCCCCAGGGCTGCACGTGAGTGAACACACTCAACAGCACGGTGATTAAGCCCTGAGATTTCATCACTTGCCCAGAGGCAGGCTTGGAAAAAAAAAATCACCACCGGCCCCAATCCTGTCACCACCCTGGTCACTCCTGCCACTTCAGGGCCTTGGACTCCCAGCTGCTCAGATCTCAGTGGCTCCTTTGCCTCCTTCTGTCCACGAAAGTTCAGCTTTCTGGAACTCTCGTTTCAGAGCTCCTGTGTCAGGCTAGGGCCTTAGCCTTGGGGCTGAGGGAGGCGTTGACCCCTTCCCAGAACCTATAGAATCCGAAAAGGACTTTGTCTGAAATTACAAAGGGAGGCTGACCAGAAAGAGAGAGCAGGGATGGAGGAAACTGTGCACAAGCTTCTGAGGATGGGAGCAAGAGCAAAAAACAAGACTTCGCCCAAGGAAGAAGCTTGTCAGCTTGCACTTGTTTCCTTAGTTCAATTTGCAAACATCTTTCAATAAAACCCCTGCTATTTCTATGCTCCGTGGGTCTGTTCTTCTACCTCTTAAAAGGCCTGCCACGCACCTTTCTCAGATCCCCCTCAGTGGCTTTTCCCCAAACTGTTGCTGCAGCTGAACCATCTGTCACCCACCCACAGGCTGCAACCCTCTCTGGAAAGCTGAGTCCCAGGAAGCTGGGGCCTAGGCCTAGGGATGGGATGCTGCAGCCACAGCAGGATTGGTGGTAACTGGCGAAGGACCAGAGCAGGGAAAGGGACGAGCTTCACAAAGCAAAGGAGATTCTAGATATTCACTTAGGACCCAAATAAAAACGTGTGGGATACGTTCTGTGAATAACACACTAGTCTCTGTCCTCCAATAATAATAAATGACGCCCTTAATGAATGATTAGAAAGGACTCTAGAGGGGCGCCTGGGGGGCTCAGTCAGTTAAGTGTCCAACTTCAGCTCAGGTCATGATCTCACCATTCGTGGGTTCGAGCCCCGCCGTTGGGCTCTGTGCTGACAACTCGGAGCCTGGAGCCTGCTTCGGATTCTGTGTCTCCCTCTCTCTCTGCTCCTCCCCGACTCTCACTCTATCTCTCTCTCAAAAATGAATAAATGTTTAAAAAAATTTAAGAAAGGACTCTAGAATCTGTAACTCTGCCAATCAATCAACCAATCAATCAATCAATACCTGTTACAGATCATTGAATCAAATCCCTTTAATGTTACATGCGACTAGACATCTAAAGATGGAATGTGCAAAGGTACTGAAATTCATATTATATACATGGGGAATCCCTTAAATTTTCTACAAAAGGAAATGCTCTAATAAAATGCTGTCAAAAAATAAACACTAGCCAGACTCAAAGAGGGACAGGATTATTCTTTGTCTATGAGTCAAGTTCCTCCAAGCAAATCAAATCATCAATTCAAATAAAAACCTCAGCTGTCTACTTCTGTCCATTCACTCACCCTCTGATCCAACTCCCGACCCCCATCATCACCCATATTGCCCCTTGGGGAGAACACCTGGGCCCTGGGCCTATCTCAGCCTCAAATTTACACAAATGTCTCAGCTTAGCAAGAATTTCCCTGATTTCTGACTATCAAATTTCTCCCTAATAAATACATCAATTTTGGCTTTTAAAAAAGACTAATTTGTGTTTACTTTCTTTGCAAAAATTTGGGATGAGGAGATGAAAATTGAGGGATAAGGGCAAGGTACGTGTAGAAAAATTTTGAGAGGATAACAAGTCCAGAAGCTATAGATAGATACAGATACAGATGGTGAATGTCAAAGTCATTTCAGTTTAGTCCGAAAGTGATATGAGAATATTGGAAGCAAATAGAGGAAGTCTCAAAACAGTGAGGAAACCTGCCAGTGTTTTACCTGCACAACACAAGCATTCTGGCTTTTCGAACATCACTGAGTAGCTAACCAATTTAAAAGGGAAAAAAATGTTTCCTCCAGCTCCGCCCAGCAGAGCAAAGCCAAATAAATGGCCTGCAAACTTAGGTGACGTTTGATTTGCTTGCGGGACTCCTGGCATAATAGTAAAACAAATGAGGTGTTTCTTTCATCCACATATCCTCATATAATTCACATGCCAATATTTAGGATAGATGGATCTGAAGTTGCCTCTCTCGGTTCTCAGGAACCGAGAACTGTGAAGTTGCCCCCAGACAGAATTGTCTGTGACCTGAGCAAGCAGTTCTGTCGCCTGCTCCCTCACCCTTTATCACTTGAAACCACTCTCAGCGCCCCCTGGTCTCTCCTCTGTTTTCTGGCCCCGTTCTCTCTCTTTCTCTCTCCCCCTCCCCCCCCCCCCCCCCCCCCGCATATGCCCTCCCCTATCCCTGTCCTCACTGGAAGAAAATGAATATGGGAGCAGAGCTATTCCCCCTGGGGCCCCACATGACTGATTTCCATAGGAAACAATCAACGGAGCTTGGGCCCAATTGTTTGCACTTACAGGCTGAGAGAGAGGGAGGTGGAGGTGACCCTGGAAGGGGCTGCCCACTGCTCTAATGAGAGTCAGGACTGCGACTGCGATCGTGACAGATGGGGTATGAATACCAGACTGGCACCTTGAAAAAGTTTCTCATGGGCCTGCAGACGGACAGGAGAGGAGTCCAGGTCTGGGGACAGAACATCCATGAGGCATTTCTTCCTTCAACCCTCTCCCCGTCTATCAAAAGGGCCTCTGAGTCATCTACATGTCCCTAAAATCGATTCAGAGAAAACACGCTGCCCTAAAAGACCGAACACAAATTCCTCCAGGGTACGTTGGTTTGTTAAGAGCAATCTCTCCCGAAACAACCATTCCTAGAGCCAGGACATCAGCCACTGATACTGAATCTTGCCACGTTTCTGTGTAAACACGCCAATGCCTCTCTATTGATGAGGGAGCATAAGGCAAGCTGAGGGCCAAGCCCAAGCTAGCATTACCCATCTTCGCGCCACCCCCTCCCCGCCCCAGGTGGGGTATGTGTGAGGCACCCCTGGCAGCCCAAGAACAAAGGAAAGGAAACAAATGGTTAAACTGATAGAGTCTTCAACAGTTTACAGACATCTTAGTACATTATAAGAAAAAGGCAATCTTATCAGTAGCCTAATATCCAGAAACCTCTAGACTTGGTTTCCTGGAGTCTTAACATCACCTTCACCTCCATAGGGATGTGGGGAACACAGGCAAGAAGGAAATGGCAGGTAAAACTGAATTTCCTTATAACCTGCAGCCCATTGACAAATACTTGAGGCAAATACAGAATATAACATTTCTCCAGGAACCCTCTGCTAGCTTAATGTTAATGCTTTGCTAGAGGGATAAACAACCTTAGCTTGACAATAGGTAGGCTTCCAGTCTGTGAGTCTTTAGCATATAACAATCTCCTTGGAAACTTCCCTTTTGACTTTACCTCCCCCAAGTCCGTAGGATATAACCAGACACTCTTCACAATCCCAGTGCAGCTCTTCCTGTCCACGGGTCCTTCCCCCATGCTTTAATAAAATCACCTTTTTGCACTCAAGATGTCTTCAAGAGTTCTTTCTTGGCCATGAGCTCTGAACCTCACCATCACCCCAAAACTTCATCACTATGGCCAGCAGGTCAAGACCACACCTTAGGCATGCACCAGTGGGTTCTAGTTTACTTGAATTCATCCCTAACCAACCCTTCCACACACACCACCACCACCACCGATACTACACACCAATCCCTTAGAACGTTCTTTATTCCCAGGACACGCCAATCACAAAAGACAAAAAGCTTGTCTTTTGCCTTGCCATTCATTCTCATTGTGTAACATGCTTCTTGCCACTTTTACCTCCTAAGGTACAGCTTAAATGTCTTTTTAGCAGTCTCTGTCTTCTCTCCAGACAAACTTTCTTTCTCTGTGTCATGTAATACTGGGGTGATGCTTTTCTATTAGCATATATCATATTTTTCATGACAATGCAGTATCTCTTTCTCCCTAGACATAAAAAGCACAAGTCTGCTCCTTGAAAGAGTGAGCAGCTTCTTGTGGTTTTTAACCCAAGACTAGATCCTGGCGATCCTTTTAAATAGTGCCTGTGAACTTGACAGGGCACCACGTCTGGTTCTGAGGCTTGCTGCTCTGTCTCTTCAAACTGTGATTGTTGCCTTTTTGGGATGCCTTGCGAATTTTTGCTTGAAAGCTGGGCCTGCTGACGTGGGTCTATGAACCGGTGTGAATAGGCCTTTCGTGAAGTGAGATGTTGGTATTGTGAGGGGGGAGGGAAGCATCCTGTAGTCCTGTGATTAGGTCTCTCTCTTTTGGTGAGCCTGGGCTGCATACTGTGGCCTTCACAAGAGTTTCCTGGGGGTTTTTATTCTACTGCCTCAGATGGGACCCAGAGCTGGAGACGGCTGGAGGGGGGCATTTCCCATTCGTCAGGCAGGCTGTGGTTAACTAATTTCTCCAGAGGACAGGCCTTGTTAGAAGAGCAGAGCAGGGCGCCTGGGTGGCTCAGTCAGATAGGTGTCCGACTTCACCTCAGGTCATAACCTCACATTCCTGAGTTCGAGCCCCCACATTGGTTCCCCCGCTGTCATTGTGGAGACGCCATGAGACCTCTGTCTCCCTCCCTCTGCCCCTCTCGTGCACGTGTGCTCTGTGCTCTCTCGCCTGGCTGGGTGGCTCAGTCAGTTAACCATCCGACTTCGGCTCAGGTCCTGATCTCACGGTTCACGGGTTCAAGCTCCGTGTCGGGGTCTGTGCTGACAGCCAGCTCAGAGCCTGGGGCCTGTTTCAGATTCTGCGTCTCCCTCTCTCTCTGACCCTCTCCTGCTCATGCTGTCTCTCTCTCTCTCTCTCTTTCAGAAATAAATATAAAACATTTTAAAAACATTTTTAATTAAAAAATCAAAATAATTAAACATTAAGAAAAGGAAAGGAAAAAAAGAACAGAGGGCTCTGATGTATTTCAGCATTGTTTCTTTTTTCTCCCACCGCAGGCAGCCTTAAGGGATTTTCTGATATTCACTGTGAGGACCTGGTTGGGGCCCTAGAGATTTTGTGGGGCCCACAAAATCTTTGGGGTCCCCCTATGGCTGGGTCCTCCTGAAGCCTTTAACTCTCAAAATTGTCCACACCAGGCCTCCAGCAATTTGCCATTTAGAGTTCAGGTTTCCCTACTCCAGCTCTGGTTCCCACAGGGCTTTGCTCACAAGTCTCCGTTCTGGTAAATTGTGATGACCTGGGCCCTCCCGTCTGTCTCTGCAATCTAGGAGGCAGTGACTTGCCTTGTGTCCTTCCCTTTCTTACAAATGAACAAGAGCTGTTGCTTTTTCAGTCTCTTTAGCTTATTACTTGTTAGGATAGAGTGGCAACTTCCACGCTTCACAGATATGGAACAGGGAGCTGGAATTCTCCCTGTGGACTTAAATTTTTTATTTTGACCATTTCTCAAAATTATAGGTATCTTCGGAGCATAAAATGTGTTGTGTTCTCCTTTGAAATTCCCTCTGTCAGGTTCACAGAGGACAGCTTAAGAAATATTTTTGCTTACAGACCACTATTTGGTTGGCGCCTTCCATGTCTCAGCCATTTTACATATTTCTTCTGAAAACCATACTCTGAGGGGAAGACCGTCTCCCAATTTATAGGTAAGGAAAACCGAAGCTCAGGTATACAGCTCACCTACTGCCGCACAAACAGTGAATATCAGAAGTGCTATCAGAACCCTGGTCTGACTCTAAAGCTTATTTTGGAACTCCTATGCATCTCATTAGCTCACAGATTTACTAAGAAACTTGTTCTATATTTTCCGCTGTTGTGTTTGTCCTGTGCCTCTGAGAAAAGAGTGGGAAGTATAATTATTTTGTGGAGATTTCTGACTCCCTTGAATAATGTGTATGCAAATTTGAGTGAGGAAATAAAGGGGGACAGAATATTCCTTTTTTTAAAGTTTTTATTTATTTCTTTTGAGAGAGACAGCAATAGCATGAGTGGGGGGGCGGGGAGCAAAAAGAGAGAGAGAGAGAGAGAGAGAGAGAGAAAGAGAGAGAATCTCAAGCAGGCTCTGCACTGTCAGCACAGAGCCCAAGTGGAGCCCAAACTCATGGAATTATGAGATCACGACCTGAGCTGAAACCAAGAATCAGATGCTTAACTGACTAAGCCACCCAGATGCCCCCAGAGTGTTTCATTTTTAGATGAAACTTCCTTTCTGCAGATAAGCTATATGTATTTCACATCTCAACAGTAGAGGGAAAACTGGAAAATGAACTGATTGTACGCAGGGAATATAATGAACAGTTATGGGAGTGAGTAACCCCAGGAATAGCTTTATTATCTGACAGCTGGACCTGGGACCCAGAGCTCTTTGCCAAGTATCTCATCCATTCCTTTTACTCATCAGCAAAATCAAAGGAACTGAACTAGATGAACTTACAGTCAATCTAGACATCAGATTGAACTAAGTTCCAGCCTATTTTATTCTAGGGTTCTCCACTATATTGTAATGAATTAGGCAGGGGAGCTTAGAAGTTCCTGACCTATATATAGTAAGCACTATATGAATATCTTCTGAATGACTGAAAGAGAAGGTAGCAACATTAACAACCGCTCCAAATACATAGAAGGTGCTAGAAGGTAGGACCTCTTTTACGGTTTCCTCTCAGACCTTCAGTAGAGTAAAGGAACCAGTTCCAATGAAAATATTTGCGGTTAGGCATCTAGAAGGAGAGGATGGATCAAAGAAAAATGAACAGAAGGAACAATAGCCCAGAAAGAACAGAGGGAGTGTGGATAGAGGGAAAATAAGTTTTATTTCCGAGCTGCCAAATACGTATAGATCCAACACCCTTGTCCCCACCCTCACTTCTCAGGAGGGAAAAAACATCACTGTAATGGAAAGAAAAAGAAACCCCTTCACTCTTAGAGGTTTTGAAAAGCAAAAATAAATAAAGGAGGTTAGATCTTCATCTGAGCCCGATTTTCCACAAAGCTGGCTGCATTAGATGCTAATCCCTCAGGCCGTAGGGGGCTGCTGCACTCAGTCTATGACCCCTAATCCCCTCTTATAGGTCCCCTAGAGTAAGTGATACAGTGTGAACTGCCTGGATGGGACCCTGGCCACATCTGGTCCCAGGACCCTGTGCTCTGCATTGAAATAAAAGGATGGATAAACAATTTGGACTTTGTCTTAGCCTCCCTTTGAAGGATGCAAACTTATTACCCAAAGTGCCGAGCCCCTGACTCAATTAGTCTGCTAATGTGATTATATGCTAATCTGGGTTTTATTTTGCATCTGATTTTCATGTTATTTGCTTGATTTTAAAATAAGCAGAAGCCCTCCTGTGTATGGTTCCCACTTCCTAATAGACGGAACTGAGTTGTTACACCCGATGTGATCCTGGTGTTCTTTAATTCCAGTTAGATCCGTCTAATGTGAGAACCTGAGCAAGAACACGGGGCCAGTTCTCCTTTTTGACATTTTATAAAAATCATCACAATATTCTTGGTTTAGTCCCTGACACAGATATATCCACTGAAAGAAGAGAGAATAGTTTTTAGCCACTCAAAAAAAAATTTCTCCAGGGGTGCCTGGGTGGCTCAGTCGGTTAAGGGTCCGACTTCAGATCAGGTCATGATCTCACAGTTCGTGGGTTCAAGCCCCATGTCGGGCCCTGTGCTGACAGCTCAGAGCCTGGAGCCTATATCAGATTCTATATCTCCCTCTCTCTCTGACTCTCCCCTGCTCATGCAGTCTCTCTCTCTCTCTCTCTCTCTCTCTCTCTTTCTCAGAAATAAATAAAACATTTTAAAAAATCTAAAAAATTTTCTCCAGAGAAATCTGGACACATGGTAATGAATTATTAGTGAACCTTATATGTTTAATTTTATTTCTCTGTTTTAAATGATTTTTGACAATGATCATAATAAGCATAGCAAACTTATATAGCACTTGCTTTACCACATAATATCATCACAAAAGAACTTTGAAGAAGATAAAATTGTTTTATCTATATATCTATCCATCCATCTGTCTATCTGTCTATCTATTATTTAGGCTCTACACCCAATGTGGGGCTTGAAATCACAACCCTGAGAACAAGAGTCACATGTTCTACTGACTGACACAGCCAGGTGCCCCTGTTCTACCTGTTGTTGTTGTTTTTTAAATATTTATTTATTTATTTATTTATTATTTATTTATTTTGAGAGAAAGCATGAGCACAAGCTGGAGAGGGGCAGAGAGAGAGAATCCTAAGCAGACTCCGCATTGTCAGTGTGCAGAGCCCAGTGTGGGGCCTGAACTAACAAACTGTGAGTTCATGACACAAACTATAGTCTGATGCTTAACTGACTGAGCCAATCAGGCACCCCAGGACCTGTTTTAAAGATAAGGAAACTGAGACACAGAGAAATCCTGAAGGCCCAAGATCATATTAGTGGTGAGAGGCAAAGCTGGGGTAAAATGAAGCATGGGGTAAAGCATGCTTTTATTACTTATTTAATGAAAGTTAAAAATAAAAAAGATATAATGTTACCGCATTGCTATATAGATGAATGAATATTAAAACAGTTGTAACTAAGATCTCATAGAATTTCAAGAAAGCCAGGGAGCTTCAATGGCTCAGTCAGTTAAGTGTCTGACTTCAGCCCAAGTCATGATCTTGGGGCTTGTGAGTTCAAGCCCTGCATCAGGCTCTGTACTGACAGCTTAGGGCCCGGAGCCTGCTTCAGATTCTGTGTCTCCCTCTCTCTGTCCCTCTCCCACTCATGCTCTGTCTCTCAAATATGAATAAACATTAAAAATTATATTTAAAAAAAGAATTTCAAGAAAGCCATATATTGCTATGGGAAGGGAATCCCCAAACGTACTTTATAACATCTCAGGTAAGAATAATTCTAGTTGGGTCAGGGGCAAGAAAAGAGCAAATGGCATGGAAAAAAAAAAAAAAAAAAAACCTTCACTTTTTAAAATTCACTTTGGTTTTCCTTTTAAATTCACTTCATGTTTTAGTCGGTTTGCTCATTGTTCCCTTTGGAAAGGGAAATTAAGCAAAGAAGCAGGAAGAAGAGTAACAAAGAGGAAAAAGAGAACAGAGAAGGCAAGCTTCCTCAAATAGATATTTATTCTCCTCACTAAGCCTCTATTTAGTGACTATTATTTACTAATTAAAGATGAGCTCAGGGGCACCTGGGTGGCTGTCAGTTAAGCATCCAACTTTGGCTCAGGTCATGATCTCACCCCTTGTGGGTTCGAGCCCCGCGTCACGCTCTGTACTGACAGCTCAGAGCCTGGAGCCTGCTTTGGAGTCTGTGTCCCTGTCTTGCTCTGCCCCTCACCCACTCATGCTCCGTCTCTCTCTCTCTCTCTCTTAAGAATAAATAAAACATTAAAAAAGTTTTTTTTTAAAATAGATGAGCTCAGTGCTGAGGATATAGAGATGCATCATCATCATCATCATCATCATCATCATCATCATCATCCTAGAAGTCAAAGAGATTATAGTATAGTAAAGAAGATAAGAAAAATTAGTAAAAATGTGTATGGAGATGTCTCTAATGCAAGGCAAAACATGACAGATTTCCTCAGGAGAGTTACAAAGTATAATGGAGGTTCAGGAGAGAAACACAGATCAATCTCTCTGAGTCTTGTGAAGGTGCATTCTTGGGAAGTGCCAGAAAGCTAGAATTCAAAAGACTGGTACAATTTTGGACTACAGGGATAAAAGAAGAATGAAAGCCCTGATGCCCTTTGGCAGAATTCGTAGATGTGTCAACAGAACGATCTTTCTTGAAATCCAAAGGACAGGCTACTCCGGTGACTAAATCTCTACCCTCTAGGAAGAGAAGTCTTGAGAAGAAAGAGAGTCATAAAGACTTCACGGACGCCTGGGCTATACCCAAGAAACGAGGGTAAGAAAATAGAAAAAAGTATATATCTTTCCTTTGGCCCAGATCTGAAAAAAAAATCGAAACACAGATACTTTTTCCTTAAGAAAAAAGTCATTGGTATGGGTACTGTTTTATCCACACTGTGTTCAATAAGGTTTCGACGGGCCCCTAACGGCAGACCTTGCTAGCACAGATGGGGCCTTTCAACCCAACCCGAGTTTCTATTCTCTGGCTAGCACCAGCCTCCAGCCAACACAAAACTCCCCCCTAATTGTAATTGAATCCACACTTTTATACTTCATTACCTCTCTGATAGATTAGATTAGATTAGGCTGAAGCTGTGGCTAGCCCAGCCGTCAGCCCAGGTTGGAGCCCAGCGAACAGAAAAGGAAGAAGGCTAAAGCAGGAAGAAGGCACCTGAGAGAATGACCTGTTTTTCCTCCTGGCTACTAACACATTTCTCTCCCCTAGAATCTTACCCCGGCTCACACCCCTGCTCAACACACACACACACACACACATCCACCCTTTAGGGATTAAATACTTAGGCTTTGTAAAATCAGAGATGGAAAGAGATGTACAGAGCCTAGAGATCATCCAGCCACAGCCATGAGAAACTGAGGCACAGAGAAAGAAGGATATTTCCCCAAAGTCGAAGAACGGAGGACCCAGGCGTGGTGGCCATGGAAACACAGTACTGAGATTTTCTTCTGGGGAGCCTACTGCAGGGAAGCTCCGGCTTCCATCCCACTGCTTCCGCCATTGTGCGTGCCATGTGTTTGTGGCGCTCCCAGGTAAACACTAAGCACAGCACAGGGCCTACACCAGGCAGGACCCCTCCAACGGACAGCTGTGGCTTAAGGACTCACCACCGACATGGCCGAAACTTTCCTAGACTCTGCTGCAGTCTGAGTGTCTTCTTGAACGAGCCTACTTCCTTCCCCTCTCCTTCCCTGGTCTGAGGAGGTTCCCTTCTGCTCATGTCCCTGCTCCATTATCCCTCATGGGCATTTCTCCCCCCAAAATCTTTTGCTTTGTTCAATCATATCTTGGCACCTGCTTCTTAAAGACCCCAAATGAACATACTTTGGTCTCTTGCCTTACAGTTGAGTGATACTCTCTTCCCCACACAAACATAATCATGTATTTACTCAGTGGTTTTATCATAAGAAGTCTCCTCTATTGATCTGTTTAAAAATCATCTTTGTGAGGTCTCAGGCTCAGTTGGTTAAGTGTCTAACTTTGGCTCAGGTCATGATTTCATGGTTCGTGGGTTCAAGCCCTGTGTTGGGCTCCATGCTGGCTGGCAGTGCAGAACCTGCTTGGGATTCTCTCTCCCTCTCTTTTTGCCCCTCCCAAATGTGTGCTCTCTCGCTCTCTCTCTCTCTCTCTTAGAAAAATCATCTTTGCTTCTTTTATATGTTATTTCTTAGAGTAAAATTTTCAGGAGAGTCTCGATGGTCTTTGTTTTGTTCTCATTTCCCAGGGTCACATGCAGGATAACCTAGACACAGGTAGAACATTAGACCCCTTCAGCTGTGTAAGACTTAAGTTATCCAACAACATTGTTTAGAACCCTTGCTGAGTCTTTTCCTGGGGCTATTTCGGTCTGCCTTTTTCAGCTCTTTAAACTCCATATTCACACACTATCTTCCAATGAACATTGCCCTGATTGCAATTATGGGAGGGATTGGGCCAGAATTTAAAGAAAGGATTATTCCTGTACAAATTCTGATTAAAATAGGCTCCCTCAACCTCAGCTGAAAAGATTAACAACTGTCCAATCTCCTACAGCCAGCAAGTCTTCGTAAATAACTCCCAATCTCTCCACTGTGAATTTATCTGCCAAGGATTAAACAGAGAGGCTGCTCCCAAAACCTGTATTGAAATAACCACAAAATATAGCCTCTGGTTCCTGGCAGCTGTTGAGCTCAGAGAGAGAGAGACTTAGAAATCTCTCTCCAACTATGTCTAGAGAGATGTCAGTATGGGGCAGGATGGTAGGAGAGTAAAAGGAAGTTGCCTAAATTAGATGTCTAGAGAGACATGAATTGGACTTATTTACTGGATATAATCAGAAAGGTCAGGTGTGCTCCGTCCACATTGTTTTGGTGGCAAACATCGCAACATAGTAGGAAGAATATAGAAAAAATAGGAAACTTGTAATCAAAAGACCTGAGTTCAAAGTCAAAGTTGGCCATTCCTGCCTTGTCACGCCCAGTTTTCTCATCCGAAAAGGGAAATAATACTGACCATATTACTTGTCTCACCCCAAGAATAAGATATTGTTCACATGTTGGGCTTTAGGAACTGTAACCTGCTTATAGAAAAGATCATTCAAATTCACCCACCTGTTTTTCTGCTTTTACCTACAGTATAAGGTGAGGTTGAGCATATGGTTTCTCAGCATCTCTCACAGCTATGAATGGCTCTGTGACTAAGTTCAGTCATTGCTTTCTGGTAATTTACAGGTCACACTCTTTAAGAGCAACCTGGGCACCTTTTTCTCTCTTTATGGGCACCCCCTTCCCCCCATTACTATCCTTCCTTCTGGCTGGAACAGGATTCTGACGGTGGAAGCAAGAACAACCATCTTAGAGATTAACAAAGGCTGTGTGTTTAGGATAGAAAAAAGGAAAGGATCCTGAGTCCCTGATAACTGGGCAATTATCCTACCACTCCCGGTCACACTTTCTAGGCTTTTTATAAGGGAGAAACAAACTTCTATCTTGTTAAAGCCACAACTATTTAGGATTTATTTGATACAGTAATAAACTGTTACTATACGACACTGAAAATATAAATTTTTATTGTGACTGACATTAACGTTATTCCATAGCTGTGCATGAGCAAGGGTATCATTATTCCCTTCACACTACATGATCTTCCAGTGGTCTTCCAAGTTTTAGACTCTAAGTGCAACAGCTTCCATAATCCAAATGAGCGTTTTCTTTCTGCTTCTTATTTAATCCAAAGAAAAACTCAGTGGTATTATTTTGAAGAGACTCTGCATCTTGGGTCTTGTCACATTAGATGGGGACTGCCAAATTCCTCTGTTTCATCCTTTACCTGGAGGTCTCCAGGACTTCCTTTTCTCACAAGTAGTTGGGCTCTTCGATTCACAAATTCCCTCTCTTCTCTCCTTCCTCAGAGGAGTGACTCTTCCCTCCTTCCTCAGTCTCCCATGAGCAACAAGCCTTCCAATCTTCTGTCCTTTTTATTCTCCCCAACATATTTTTTAGTCTACTATGTAAACATCCTCGATCTGAAACCCTCGGAAATATTTTGAGTTCACTATCACTAGAGTTCTTACCAAAAATTGCATTTTCCAAAAAAAGCCATGCCTACTAAATAAGAATCTGCTGATATAGCCTTAAAATCTGCATCTTAGCAGGCTCTTCTATCCTCTCCCCCCCCACCTCTGCTCCAATCCTTCCCCCTCCCCTGCCCCATCAAGCAATTCTGAGGCATGCTAAAATTGAAGTACCACTGAACTCTCTGAAAGCCATCCATAAAGTATTTCCCATTTTCTACTAGCTAAAATAAAAACGCTACTGAACAATATTAGAAGAGAGGACAAGGGATGAGCATGGTTTCATTATCAACAGATTTCAAATTTTTGAGCTCATTGAAGCATAGCTACAAACGTTTACATAAAAAATGTTTGTCCTCACATCTAACCTTAGTGACTGCTTTGGAAGTTCTAAAAAGACCGGTCCTTTGCTGTAGCCCTTCGACCTGACAGAACAACAGGTTACTCTTTGGGATTTAAAGGAGCAAAGAGTTGCTTTCAGGCCAAAGGATGCGATGGAGAGAGTAGCGATGCCTTCTGGACCTGTGCTCAGAGGCAGATGCTATTTCCTCTGGAAGTATAGCACGTTTGCTGGCAAAGGAAATCTCCCTCCAGGGCAGGCAAGGGAGGACAATAGAACCACGTCACCACCCACCATCTGTCGTGAAAACAGACACCAGCTGACAGAGAGGGAAGCTCAAAATCCTGCTCCCACCCCCACACCAACGTCAGCAACCTCACTGCCTGACCTCCTGAGAGGGGGGCCGGGAAAGACGAGGTAGGGATTAGCCTGAGGAGCCTATAGGGATCAAGTTCGGGGTCACCCTGCCCAGATTGCTACAGTTCTTTCGTCAGGGTCTCCAAATCATCAAATCTTTACCCTTATCTGTGAGATGAAGGGAAAAGCCATGGCAGATAAGCAGAGATCAGTGTACAAAGAGCCCAGAAAAGCAATCCCATTTCTGTGTGGCTGGACAGTTTGCCCCCATCTCTAGACGTCCAAGGCCCCAGAGGACACAGAGAAACCAAAAAGGCAACCTTGGATAACTGGCAACAGAAACAATTCAACACCGTGGAAGCAGCAATTAGAGAAAGAGTGGAGGGTAAGATAAATAGAAGTCCCAGAGTAAAGGTGGCTTCCTGGAGAGGGGGCATCCAGAGCCACTCCTGAGGGAACAGGCTTGGTTTTTCAGTGAATATTTTATGAATTATTGTGTAGGGATCAGAGTCAGGAGTCCTAGTTTCTACCACTGACTTAGATATGGCCAAGGGCGAGTTCCTTCCTTATTAAAGAACTTGGTCTCCTCATATAAAATCATGAATTTGGACAAGGAGATCTTAAGATGACCTCTCTGATTCAGAAGTGGCACAGACAAAGGGTCAGGTGGCTGAAATACACTTGAAAGGTCTAAGATACAGCCACAGAGCTCCCAGGAAAATTGAATAATTCTCCTAGTACAACAGGGCAACACTTTAATTTACAAAGCTCTTTCTGATCTGGTGAGATTAGATCCTCACAACAGATCTGTGAAGGAGCTGGAACAGTGACTGTTATTCTGTCTGTGCTAAAAGATGCTGAGAAAGGGTGAGTGATGTGGCCAGAGCTACAAATGACTACAAAAAGGGGCTGTGTCTGAAAGCCAGCAGGATTGACACTCAAAACAAGGCAAGCCCCACCAAGTCATGAGTTAACTGAGACATTGACTAGGATAGCATTAATGTTCCCTTCAACTTAACTAAAGTTTAGACAGGCTTCTTCCTGACTGTAGGCCTCTAACCTTCCTTTTAGATGTAAATATGTTTGAAGGCCTCTTCCCTAGTTTTACATTGTAGAACTATCTTTCTTAAGGACGTGGGGGCCATCTCTTTGAAATGTAGCCATCAAGGAAGACAGCACCTCTATTCCCCAGTCTCTGTAGGAAAGGAGGAGCCTAACTTCAATGGGAATCTTGCTCGCTCCAAGTTGTAAAACTACCTATTTTCTTAGGAATATGAGAAGCTTCTTTTTATTCTGAATAAAGCTAATTAGCAAACAGATAGCTGATGACTTACCCCTAATGTTAGCCCATACTTCTACACTAGATCATTCCAGTGTTTAAAAACTCTCCTGCCCTTTGTTTTAGCAGAGTTCAGACTTCTGGCCTCTCTCCTCTATTGCAATAGCCTTGAAAAAAAATCTCCCTTGTCTGCTTAACTTGGTCCAATGCAATTTTTGTTTTGATAACCTCCTCAGCACATTTGCTACAACTCACTTCAGTTCCCCTACTTGCGGTTTATAATTTGTTGTACAAATCAAACTTATGGTTGAAGTTTTTCATTTATTGAATGACTATTAAATATCTACTATCTAACTGGCATTGACCTAAGTCCTGGCTTGTCTATTTTCCATTAAAATGTAGTGTTGCATAAAATTATAGTGGATGTAATCTATGACAGATTTTTTAGAGGGTAGATTTCTCCACTTAGCCTACATGGGCAATGCCTAAGAGCCCACTTAACCAACCATCTTCTGAACTAAGAAGCTGCATATTACTTCTTTTCTGCACTCAACTTTGTGCTAAACCCAGAAAGATATAGAGATATAAAAAATAATCAAAATAAATCATACCTCTACCCTCATTTTAATGCAAGGAGAGTGAATTTCATTTTACAAGTGGAGGGTTCTGTGTACATAAGTTGTTCCAAACCCTACTCACTAAGCGTTAGGTGAGTACAGGGCACACACACACATACACAATAAATATTAAATTCAGTCTTGGATAGACCTCAAGTTGTTTGCCTCACAGAGAATCCAAGTGCTATGCTAAGATTTGGAAATAAGCTGAAGGAGTCCCGAGTATAAAATGACCACAGCACACAGAAGTAGGCAATATCCTACTTTATCAGTGACTTTATAAGTGTGGCTCTTTCACAGAACCAGTGGAAGCTGGAGTCCCCAGGAAGCACAATGTTGATGTCCATGTTACTACCTCCCAGTTGAAGCTGTAGGCATGATGTTTGATCATAAAGGCAATATGAGGATGCAGCCATCTGTTCTATTCTCCCTAATCTAGTTTCTTTGGAAGATCCGACATTCCCTGTCCAATGGGTTTCCAAGTGACTAAGAGGAATTTACTTTTAGGAGAATGTGGGAGGAGAATTTTACAGCTCCATTAGATATCTATTGTTGGGAGCCATTCTGAGCCCACTAGTCAAGAAAGCTCCTCATGAGGTTAAAGCAAGCTTGCACAGTCTCTTGCCATCAGATGA
Organism: Hyaena hyaena; assembly: GCF_003009895.1. NCBI lineage: Eukaryota > Metazoa > Chordata > Mammalia > Carnivora > Hyaenidae > Hyaena > Hyaena hyaena. Next base: position 744,438 of record NW_024081296.1, on the reverse strand, counting down.
TGACCAATATCCACCTCCACTCGATTATTTCTGCTTGAGCACGACCCCCAAGGTACCTTGTTGATTGGTATCAGGAGTGACTTGTCCCCTTATTCTGGCCCTGGTATGATGATTGCACCTTGTGAAGGAACCTATTGTGGGAACTTCTTTTGATTATGGGAACTGATATTGTGTCTCCGGCAGGTCCTGTTTCCCTCCATACTTTCCCTTGAGCTATGAACAGGCTAATGACCCTTACTCATAAAAGATTGACCTTTACATGTACAATTCTGTTTCTACTGTTGTCTTAGTCCAAGAGGTTCATACAGCTCAAATCAACTAACCAAAAATGTCTCTCATTCCCTAGATATTCAAGAAATCATAAAACTAGACACAAAAGTAAATGCACTTGAAGAGGCTATTCTATGTATTGGATATGAGCTAAACTCTTTCAAGATACAGTTGGTTCTCTGGTGCCATAAGGAATATAACTGGAAAATCAAGTCTTCCCCGGAGACAAAGAGCTTAACTTAGAGAGAAGGAACAGATAAGCACAGAACATAAGTTACTACATATACCTTTGCTAAGTGATGATGTACAACAGTCCCTTCTCTAAGGCCTACATTCCATAAACACCTTCCCTTACCCTGGCAGCTGTGATGAGGATGGATAAGGGTATCTATAACCTAACCTATGACTTAATCTTAGCGTTATTAAAATGTGTATGTTATCCTGTTTTTCACTAAGAACACCCTGTTATTGCCTTAGTTACTCAACCTCACTATAATTGGGGTAGTTCTGCAAGAATATTTTGGTAAAACCTGTTTCTGTACATTTCCCAAAACATCTTATCACAGAGAACTATCCATTGTAAAAATTCCATTTTCTGATGCCATCTTAATGTTTGACCTATAAATTAAGACACCAAAACCAACAGGGAAGAGATGCCTGCCTGGTGATCAGAAAGAATCTCAGGGCTCTCTCTCTCTCTCTGACACCATCCATCCTTCAGGGACCCCTGGACTGGCTGGAGTGGGTCTCCAGCAATCTATGTATACAAGTTCGTGTTCATCTATTAGCTTCAAATAAACACAAAAGGAGACAGAAAATGAGAATATTTCCAAATACAAACGTTTTGAAGTACTAAATATTAAAAGAACAGAAATAGAAGTAAACATAATGAAACAAAGAAATAAACAGAGATCAAGAGGATCCCCAAAGAAACACCACTGTATAATCCATCACAAAGTTCCTCAAATTATCCCCAAAACTTACATTGATGTTACACACCAATGTAACATCTATATATGAGGGATAGAAAAAACATGAGATTTTGTAACTTGATATAAAAAATCCAGACGAAGTATCAGATTAGTGGGGAAAAAATGGCTAAGAATCTAGAAAGACCTATAAGATTAGGTGAAGGTAAAGGGAAGACCACAGACATCATACAAAACTGATTATTTAGGGACCGGTAAGTAGGACTATGAGTATAACCATAGGGTAGACTTCAAAAGACTATTCATTTTACAACAGAAAGAACACGCATGATGTATATATGCAACTACACACCAGAACAAGCAAGATGTATATATACATACACACACTGGCTAAGTTCCAAACTGAGTCAAGATAAAGGAGTTCATAATGACTTTGTAAGATTCCAGTCAAATCAAGAGAAGTTGTCCTTTATTTTGCTCATTACGAATATGAGCCATAGCAACAATAGGTCACCAACTATCTGTTACACATATTAGTCTATTTAAGCATCATAGTAGCCATTTGAGGGAGGTACTATTATTATTCCTATTTTACAGATGAGAAATGGAGTCCTAGAAGTGTGAAATAAATTGCCTAAGATAAAACAAAGAAAACAGTGAAGGACAGGTTTAGGATCAAACCCTGGAATCCTAATGCCAGATGCCATGACAGAACTCCCAAGTTGATCTTATAGAAATGACCACCCACTCCCCGCTAATTTTCTGATTTTACAAGGTTGTCTGCCTGGATGTAGTTAATTGGCAGAAAACATCCACAACAAGTCTAGGACTGCCTGCTTTAACATATATAGCTTCATGGTAACACAGTCACACCTGACATCACCTCCTCTTGTCTCCTGTCTTCTGTGGTATTTTCTGTGGATTTAGATTACCTGCTTTTTCATCTTATCTTACTTCTTGCCATTAATGTGTGCATGTACACACACACACACTTTTTTTAAGAGAAATACATTTTCTAGAGAAGAGGCAAATTGAAATTAATTTGCTAATCATGGGGCGCCTGGGTGGCTTAGTCGGTTAAGCTTCCGACTTTCGCTTTGGTCATGATCTCTTGGTTCGTGGGTTCGAGCCCTGTTTCTGGCTCTGTGCTGACTGCCAGCTCAGAGCCTGGAGCCTGTTTCAGAGTCTGTGTCTCCCTCTCTCTCTGACCCTCCCCTGTTCATGCTGTCTCTCTCTATCCTAGAAATAAAATAAAAATATTTTTAAAAAAAAGAAATTAATTTGCTAATCAAAATATCCCAGTTTTAGAGGAGCCTGAGTGGCTCAGTCAATTGAGCTTCCATCTCTTGATTCTGCTCAGGTCACAATCTCACAGTCATGAGATTGAGCCCCGTGTTGGACTCCATGTAAATGTGGAAACTGCTTGGTATTCTCTCTCTCAAAATAAATAAAACAAAACAAAACAAAATCATTTAAAATATCCCAGTCAATGTGCGAGAACAAAAGACACCAGTAAATGTGGGAGGAGACACCTTGCTGCCCACAGATGCTCAGGCTCAGCAGGGCCTGCATGGGATCTGTTCTGGAACTTTCAATTAGCTCTCCCACTAGTAAGGTCTGTGATCTTTGACCAATAACCTAAACTTTCTGCATCTGTTTCGTCACCCCTAAGGTGTCCCCAGATCCTAAACAATGTGTTCCACCATGGGAAAACCCATAATGGGGTTGGGAGATGGGGTATTTATTACTAGCTGGGGCAAATCACTGTCATATCAGAACTATGAGGCAGTGGTTTATCCACGGCCTTGATTGAGTGTTACTCCGACAGACATAGTTGGTTGCTTATCCAGTTGTCACTCCCATTTCCCTTATTCCCAGTCTTCTGCAGCTGCCCCAGGGACAGAGTAAGAATACAAGGAATGAGTCTCTCTGCCAGCTAGGGACTGGCAGACGGTCCAATTGTAGCCAATGAAACATAAAAAGAATTATGCTATGTAGGTGCCTGGATTTTTTTTTCTAATTAAAAGAGGAAAAGAAAATAAAGAACACTGTTCTCCACCCACATCTCCTTCCTTTCTAGTGTTTTGGGTGGAATTGCGGAGGACATAGCGCTTACACTATGTGCTGACCATCTCATGACCATCCTAGCAACAAAGATTTGGTGAAGGCCCACCATGTGTAAGAGATGTGGATTACTGGGGATTAGAGATGAAGTAGGCCACAGAGGGGATTATGGTTCATTAGTATCATGAAACTGATAATTATTTGTGAATACTTAAAGCCTACAGAATTCAGCAGGCGGCTGCACATAAAATAAAGAGCAGAATCAGTATATTGTACTTTTGAAACTAATATAAACCTGTATGTTAACTAACATGGAATTAAAATTAAAAAATAAAAAAGAGCAAATGTTGACATATGCTTCAGGGGAAGAAAATCATGCTACAGTCAGGAGTTTCAGAATTTGTTTTGGCTTTGAGAAGTCAGTTTCAGGCTGTAGCTCTTTCATTTAAAAAAAAAATCTTTTTCTCGGGGTGCCTGTGTGGCTCAGTCAGTTAAGGGTCTGACCAGCTCAGGTCATGATCTCACAGTTTGTGGGTTCCAGCCCTGTGTCAGGGTCTGTGCTGGCAGCTTAGAGGCTGGAGCCTGGTTCGGATTCTGTGTCTCCATCTCTCTCTGCCTCTTCCCCACTCATGCTCTGTCTCTCTCTCTCAAAAAATAAATAAACATTAAATTTTTAAAAATTATTTTCTCATCCTTACCTAAATGCTTCCCCATAAGCTTTTCATTTATTCCACAACTCCTCCCCCCTCAAAAAAAATAAGTATATAGTACAGGACGCCTGGCTGGCTCAGTTGGTTAAGCCACTGACCTTGATTTTGGCTCAGTTCATGATTTCATGGATCATGAATTCGAGCCCCACGGTCCAGCTCCCTGTCTCTGTGCTGACCATGCAGACCCTGCATGGGATTCTCTCTCCTTCTCTCTCTGCCCTCTCCCCTGCTCATGCATGTGTGCTCTCTCTCTCTCTCAAAATAAATAAACATGTTTAAAAAGTATATAGAAAGTAGTGTATGTCATGTATAATAAAGTCTATAAAAAGCTCTGCAAAGCAAATCAAGAGCAAGGTTTTCCAAAGAGTAGCATAGTTAATAGTCATGTCCTTAACTACAGATTGCCAAGCTCTCTCCCTTTGCCTGGGGCCAGGAAAGCAACCACCTGTCTCCTTTCCCAGTGCATTCCCTTACCTGAAGCACCTCAATTCATGATCTGGGAGTCACCCAGTCAGTTGAATTTGAATTCAGCCTATTATGTATAAACTTTTAAGGATTGAATTCTATAGTATAAATTTTAGAAGTTATTCATATTAGATTATATCTCATAAAATTTGTTTTAGTGATGTTGATAATTGGTAACAGACTGAACTTCTAGGTGTTTCTTCTGTCTCAGGACTCTGCATAAAGCATAGAAGGGAGGGAATCCTTTAAGTTGGAGATCATTCCCAGAAACAAGGTATGGAATACCATGATTCCAGGGTAAAGATTGAGAGCTCATGCTATAGATTTAGCAATGTTTATTGAAATCCTAAAGAAATAACAGGGAATTGGGGTGAAAAACTCTAGCAGAATAAAAACAAGAATATAAAATTTTCACTTGTTCACAACCACCTACCTAACCTAACTAGTCCTTCTTCTCCATAAGGTCTTAACTGGGGGAAGAGAAAGGAAATAAAGCAATCAAGGAAAACATTTTCTGTGCTACCATAACATGTTAATCTAAGCACCTTTTCGTGTTTAATTTTTATAAAAGTTCTGGAAGATAGATTGTTATTATCCTGATTCTGTAATTAAGAAACTAAAACCTGGAGGTATTAAGTCAATTTTCCCTAGATCACATAGCAACAAAGTTAGGAAGCAAAATCCAAAGGCAGACGGTAGGATCTTTCTTACCAATAACATCCACCTAGGAGAATGATGCTCCAAATTCTGCTCCTCTTTCCACCAACTCGCAGCCCTCCAATTGGAAGGAGGAGGACTCCTGGCTGAGTGTTGGTAGCCATTCTGAGCCCACTAGTCGAGAAAGCTCCTCGTGAGGTTAAAACGAGTTTGCATGGCCTCTTGCCATCAGATGATGACCGATATCCACCCCCACTCGATTATTTCTGCTTGAGCACCAACCTCCAAGGTACCTTGTCGATTGGTATCAGGAGTGACTTGTCCCCTTATTCTGGCCCTGGTATGATGATTGCACCTTGTGAAGGAAACTATTGTGGGAACTTCATCTTTTGATTATGGGAACTGACATCGTGTTTCTGGCAGGTCCTGTTTCCCTCCATAATTCCCTTGAGCTATGAACAGGCTAATGACCCTTACTCATAAAAGATTGACCTTTACATGTTCAATTCTGTTTCTACTGTTGCGTTAGTCCAAGAGGTTCATACAGCTCAACATGTAAATCAACTAACCAAAAATGTTTCTCATTCCCTAGATATTCAAGAAATCATAAAACTAGATACAAAAGTAAATGCACTTGAAGAGGCTATTCTATGTATTTGATATGAGCTAAACTCTTTAAAGGTATGGTTGGCTCTCTGGTGCCATAAGGAATATAACTGGAAAATCAAGTCTTCCCCGGAGACAAAGAGCCTAACTTAGAAAGAAGGAACAGATAAACGCAGAACATAAGTCACTACGTATACTTTTGCTAAGTGGTCATGTATAACAGTCCCTTCCCTAAAGCCTACATTCCACAAACACCTTCCCTTACTCTGGCAGCTGTGATGAGGATGGATAAGGGTATCTATAACCTAACCTATGACTTAATCTTAGCATTATTAAAATGTGTATGTTATCCTGTTTTTCACTAAGAACACCCTGTTATTGCCTTAGTTACTCAACCTCACTATAATTGGGGTAGTTCTGCAAGAATACTTCGGTAAAACCTGTTTCTGTACATTTCCCAAAACATCTTATCACAGAGAACTATCCATTGTAAAAATTCCATTTTCTGATGCCATCTTAATGTTTGACCTATAAATGAAGACACCAAAACCAACAGGGAAGAGATGTCTGCCTGGTGATCAGAAAGAATCTCAGGTCTCTCTCTCTCTCTCTCACTGACACCATCCATCCTTCAGGGACCCCTGGACCAGCTGGAGTAGGTCTCCAGGAGCTTAGTAGTTAACTGAGCCATTATGAGTTGTAAAATCTTTTATTTTGAAGCTAAAGTAAGGTCCATTAATAAGTATATGGTCCAGAATTGGATCTACCCCTTATTTATGGTAGACCTTAAAAGAATATATTTTGAAAATACCTTGTGTTTGCTGAGGAGGAGAAACAAAAGCAAATAAACAAATGATCATCTAAACAAGAAAGCGCAGCCCAAAACAAAATATATGTATTATCTTCCTTATGATACTGGCCTCTATTCTTTCTGAGAATCCATGTCTGTCTTGGACAATGAGTGTGTGTGTGTGTGTGTGTGTGTGTGTGTGTGTGTACACACATTTGCATACATATGCATCTTATGTGGTACTTATCCAACAGTTAATTGCTGACAACCCGAATAATTAAAATGTATATTATAATAATACACACTCTTTAGCTTCTCATCTAATGAAATGACCTTTATTCTGTAAATGAAGCAGAAAAGGACTTGCCTAAGACTAGGTAAGTAGTTGAACTAGAAGTTGGTGATCTTCATTCTAGTCCTCATGGCAAGATGTCACTTTGCTGTTTGTTTCACTGAAACACCTTAGAAAGATAAACTCTAATGCAGATTATATTGGTGAAGTGCTACAGACTTGTGCTACAAATGAGTTTTAGCACCACCTTGAGTTTCTCTAGAAATACACACAATTATTATTGGAATAACCTTTGTCAAGATAGAACAGAAATTCATGTTTCCCCTCCTCTATCTTTCAGATATGAAATTGAGGCATGGGAAAATGATCTGCAAACAATTAATATCAATGATTATTGAGAATAGAATTTTTAGAAACTTGGAAAGCCAAGAATTACCCTGTAATTTAGGGTAATTATAGATATACAGGTCTGACTCATTTTAAGAAAGTCCCAAGGTATAATCACTTTTTAAAAAGAGGAAAATAAGGTGAGTTTGCTTTTGAAGAGTCTGCAGTTAAAATTTTTTCTGATGAAGGATTTATTCAAGGGATAAATTAACTCCTATATGTTAAAAATGCAATTCAATTTAAAAACACATACTTACTTACAATACACTGGTACCGGAATGGGAAGTGTCTAGGATGAGGGCTGTACTTCCAGACTGAAGGCAGAGGTGAGGCATTGGCTGGGGGAGCAAGGAATAGGAATATATTCCTTCTGCCCAGAATCGTTAGCTTCCAGCTACTATCTATGTATTATATTTACATCTATTCTCTTGCCCCAGGGACTGACAAATTGTCTATTTGTCAGCTCTGGGTACAGTTCAAATCTAAGAGTGGAATCTGAATATTTGATTGTGTAAACAGTCTTCCCCAGAGTAAAAATTATTGAGGAATTACCTAATTAGTTGCTTGGCTGTCTCCTTGAGCCAACATGAATATGTAGGTGGGAAGAATACTCCACAGACCTCTGCTGGGAACTGAAAAAGAACTACCAGTCTTATTATCTTTCTTTCCAGCAGAAAAATGTAACGTGTTCACTGTGCCTCCTTTTTCCACATCCCTCACACCCTGTAGAATGGCCCAGGACCCTGCGGTGACAAAGAGGAGTGAGGAAAATGTAGCTAAGTCTCCAGTTAAGAATAAAAGTTTAGTGTTAAAGCCTGGCTAACAGTCTTAATCATATACAGATTATGTATTATACATACATAATCATATACAGTACTTTGAGAAGGCTCAGAGTAAATAGCTTATAAACCAGACCTCTTTCAGGAATTGAACCCATTTTGGTATCAGCTTTGCCAGCTAAAAGAACCTATGGGCTTCATAGTGCAGGGGATAAGAGGTAGAATGAGGATAGGACACAACGAAGAAATGTTCCATCTAATGGAAAAAATTCTTTCTCCAAGGACGAGGAAGTTCACTTACTACTTGGCATTGGTTTTGGTGTCATTGGAGGTGTTGATAAAACATGGCTATGAAGAATTGGAATGAGGAAGTGAAAGAATAAAAAACTGACCTTTCTATACATCCTTCTACCTAATTAGACCCCTACTTAACCCAGCCCCATACAAATAAGGATTTCCTTGTCCTTGCTCAAAGTGCAGTTAACAGTTAGTTTCCCCTCTTACAACTGGAATTATTCTTCCTAATATCTAAACTTCTCTATTGTCCCAAGCAGTCTGTGTCCCCAACGTCTGTGTTATCATCAGACTTTAACAATTCCATTAATAAAATTTAATTAAATATTTAATGACCTTTAGTAGAAAGATCATGTAATGTAAAACCACAAAGTCAAGCCTTGGTTCTGCCACCTGCTGAGCAAATAATAAACACGGAGTCTCCGTTTCCTAATCTGCAAAATGGGGTTGATGATGATATCTACCCCTGAAATCCATTATTGTGAAGATCAAACAAAATGAAATCCTGAGGGTAAACTTCGTGAACTGTGACTAGCACACAGGTGGTGTGCAGTATTTAGTTCTTATTTGTTAAGGACTGACTAGGTTTGTTGGATACTATCCCACATATCACCATCTACAATGAGGGAACAGTGGGATCCATGCTACGGCAGAAGAACAGCAAGGTATTTGAAAGAGCCATAGAGGGGAAGGGAGATGCTGGAATTGAGAGAGCCTGTCTTGTGGAGGTAGCATTGACTATAGCTTTGAATGACTGGATCGATATCTAAAGGTCTCAGATCATGTGGTAGTGCTAATAGCACACAGAAGGCCTGAGTGAGAAGATATTTGCACAGGAGTGTAAATAGCCAGGAGGAGAGACCTTAACTTTTTCAGTGGAAAGATCAAACTGTTTTCTCTAGTTAAGCCTATACCCCGCCATGCTGATCATTCAGGCCCTAAAAGCCCCTGAGAGGGGGCTGGAGCCTGTGGAAGGGAGAAGGGGACATAGAGAAGGGGATGGGGGTGGGGGATATCAGGCCCGGCTGTTGAGTATTCCAGCACCTGCCAGGGATGCCCTGGGGACGCCAGGTCTGCCCTGCTGGGGCCCAGCTGCCACCCAGACCCCCCTGACATCTAACAATGGGCAGTTGAGAGGTCAGGAGGGAATAAGGCAGGCATGACAATGAGATTCCGATGCTATAGAAAGAGAAACAATTGGGACCCAGGGAGAGAGAAGCCAAGTGTTTTGGAACTGTGCAGGAAGGGGGTGGGGGTGGGCAGCAAATGTGAGGATAAAATTAGAAGGACTAGAATTTTATGGGGGTGTCAGGGAATGAGGAGGAGAGAGTCTGTCCTTGATTATTCTGTTCAGAAGAGAAAAGGTCAGCTTGTCCAGGGAACAGGCTCCCTTGTTCCTGACCTTGGGGTTGGTCTGTCAGAAACACTGATCTGCTCTGCCACATGAGTCTGATCTTGTCTCTAGCTCAGTCATTTATTCTTCTGTCCATTCAATGAATATTTATTAAACTCTTGCCATATATCAAGCTCTTTGCAAGGTACTAGGGACAGAGATCTGTAATTTATCTCCCTACTATTGATGAGCTAACAGTCTTCAGGGGAGACAGATTTAGGAATACAGCAGTACAGCAGAATGGAGTAGGGAGGGGGGAATGTTTTGTAAGCATGAGTAAAGGAGCCATTAGCTTACTGAGTAGGGGAACTTCACCCAGCCTGGGAGATGTGTGTTAAGAGAAGAATCAAAAAATCTTTCCAGGACAAGTGATATTGGAGCTATCTCTTGAAATCCGGGTAGGAGTTCAGCAGACAATAGAGCAGGGACCTGGAGAGAGAATAGGTTACTTAGAAATTAATTAGGAAAGTACTTGTCAAATAAAGCCTTGGAGTTTCCGGAGGCTTAGGCTGATGTCAAGATAACTTATTCAAGTGTCGCAAGGCTCAAATAAATATTCAAGTTCAAGAATTATCTGGGGAGCTGTTATTTTTCTTGTGTTTGCAGGAAATAACATTTCCCTGGTCTCTGATCTGCTTCTGACTCTTTCCTGTGTGCAAAGATGTACCACGGATGCCAGTCGAGGGCTTCTTCAGTGATATTTAGAATGGAAAAACAACTGTTCCTTTGTGTCCATCCATATTTGCTGACAAGAGGGTCCAGTGCAGCAAAAGTGACTTGGATCAAGCCTTTAGCAAAAGCTGGTTAAAATCTTAAGTACACTGCAAAAGTGGTCCTCCACCAATTAAGACTTAAGGGATGAGGGAGATGTTATGTGGATGGAAAGCAACAGGGTGTGGGTGAAGAAAGAAAAGCAGTGTTACTGGAAGAGATGTCTTCTGTAACGGCATCCCCTTCTCTCTGATGCCTACACCTGGCACTTTCCCTATATAACAATCTAGAGTCCCGAGAGGGATATCACCTTCTTCCCAAATGAGGAGTCTAAGCACTTGACAGTGACCACCTAGCATCCTCCTCTGTCATCATGGGTTCTGAAGAGCGTCCAGTATAACGAAAGAGTTATAATTGATCCATGACATCCATATGTGCACACATGTTGGAAATCACTTCTCATACTTTATGACCTTGTGATGCAAACCCACAGTTTTGAGATGGAAAGAAATTAATCCACAGAGATCTGTCTTTAAAAAGACAGTATCAAGCTATATTCTCCATTGTGCCTCAACTAACTGTGTGAGGCTATTTAAATTCAACTTATTTTTGATTAAATAAAATTGAAGATCCTTTCTCAGTTGCACCATCCATATTTCAAGCGCTATACGTTGTAGGGCATTTCTGTAACTCCAGACAGTTCTATTGGACAGAACTGATAGAGAGTGATGAATGAAAATTCAAGCTAAGTGACGAACTGCCCAGGTTAAATCTCAGATTTGTCACTTGCTTATTAGGTGGCTTGATAGAGCTGCTTTACTCTGTATTTCTATTTCACCTCAAATTTCTATCCATAAAATGCAGACAATACCAGCACTGATTTCATAGTGTTATAGTAAGAATTCCATTATTTCATATATGTAAAAAATGAAGACCATTGCCTGGCATCTGGTTGGCACTCACTTAATATTAGCTATTGTGATCATTATCTGCCCATGTGTATGCAGCAACCTAAGGGCAGAAGAGGCTAAGGAGGTCTTGACCCCCTAATTTAGTTCCTCTACTGATCGCCCAGCCTACTGTCACTACTGAGCAACATTTCACATTCAGAGCACCCCCTCCTTGCTACCACATGCATCTCCCTCCTTGCCCAGGCCCTCATTCCTGTGCAGTGGAATCTGCCATCCTGGGAACCCGGGGCATTGCTCCTTGCTTGTCTCTCCCTCCCTTTTGCTCAGCCTGATGCCCACTTTCCCTGGGAATCAAGGCTTCTGCAAACAGCTGCCACTGCTATCCCTGTTTGCAGCTGCTGCTCAAAAACAGGGCAGCATGGTTCAGCGGTGCTCCCTCTCAGGACTGATTTTTTTTTTCATTTGTCCTTGAAAACCTTGTTGGATTGTGCCAACTGTGGGCACAGTGTCAGCTGCCCCCTGTTTGTCCCTGATGCTTCTGCTTAGGGACCCTTTGTACTCAGTCTCCAGCTGAGTCACACACTCCAGCCTACAACCCAGTAATTCCATTTGATGGTTTAGTCATTATCCAGTACTATCTGTACCCTTGTGGGTCACCTTTTCTCATACTTTTGCCTCTGCATTAATCTGTCCTTCCGCCTGCCCAGCGTGATGAAGATCGTACCTGCACGGGGGGAATGATGTTGATAATGATGATGACAAAGACTAAAGATTACTGTTATTGAACTCTAACAATGTGCCAGGTCTCATGATATATGTATTATAACAATTATATTTAAGGCTACAAAAATCTTGCAAGATACTACTGTCATTTTGCAGATTAAGATTTTGAAGTTCTAGGAGTTTATGAAATTTGCCCAAAGTCTACGAGATCATGTGACAAACCTAAACTTCAGGCAGAGTTTGTCAGACTCACAAGCCCAAAGCATCATCTGGCCACCTCAGTGGCCACGTGGGCTGGAGAAATGTATTCACCCACCTCATCAGCAAACAAATTTTTGTGTGCTGTACCTTGTCATTGAAGAAGGTATAACCAGTGACCAAATGGAAAACTTCATACTGTAGTATAAGTCTTCTAGCTAATGGGGATACTTGGAAACACATAGTCTTTGGTCTTCTCCACACCGAGTTATGGTGGTGATATTCCTGTTGCACAGAAGATAGATAACAGGGGACTATCCTCAAGGAGGCTTGGTGGAAAGTATGATGGTACCCAGCATTTTGTGCAGCAGTAATCAAGACCCAGGGCTCCTTCCTGAGACACAGCAGAGACAGCCTCTGCCCATTTCCTGATGTGGACCCCACCCTCACCCACTACCATGGGGCATTAGGCCCTCAAACAGTATCTAAAAATACTGGAATTGTCCCATCTGAAGAATAGGACACACTCCTATCTTGCCTTTATTCTGCTCTTTTTTTAGACTTCCTAATCTCTCCATCCTTTCCTCCCCAGGCTCCCTCAGCCTTTACATTGACTTATTTCTGTTTCTCTGGTTTTGTTTCTTTCTAAAACCCTACTTATTCAACATTCTTTCATTTGTCTCTGTATTTTACTCCATATTATGTGAACAGATCTCTCTAGCTTTGTCTAAATAAAGATTTTTGATAGCCAAGTTTTTGTTATAGTCAATGGCATGGTGGACATTGGGTAGATAAAACTCATGAAATGTTTACAGTCTTTTTCATCCACACATATACTGGCCCAAATATCACCCTGACAGAAAGTCACTACTCCCTTTCTTAAAAAAATATTTTTAATGTTTATTTATCTGTGGGAGAGAGGATGACAAACAGGGAGGGGCAGAGAGAGACAGGGGGACAAAGAATCTGAAGTACACTCCACACTGTCAGTGCAAAGCCCGACATGTGGCTCAAACCCACAAGCCATGAGATCATGACCTGAGATGAAGTCTGGATGCTCAACTGACTGAGCCACCCAAGCACGCTACTATCTCCCTTCTTACAGGTTAAGTAGACTTGGCCTTATTGGAAACCCCTTGTGATCATCTATAACTAGAGGGAGAAAGAACCCTTCTCTCCCAAAGTTATGTGAGTTTGTGGGATATTAACTTAACGTCACAATTCCCAGCACATGTTTAGATGCCCCTCAAAATATTGTGCTTTATTTCCTCCTTACTCTAGGGAAAGAAGTACACTGGGAGCTGTTAATATAACAAGTGGATAAAACAGCCTGTCATCTCAAGGAGCTTATAATCCAGTGGAGGAGATGTAGGTGGAAATAGCACTTTATTTCTTTTTTTTTTCCTTACAAATAGTTTATTGTCAAGCTGGTTTCCATATAACACCCAGTGCTCATCCCCACAAGTGCCCTCCTCCATGCCCATCTCCCCCCTCCCCCCCACGCCCATGAGTCCTCAGTTTGTTCTCAGCATTCAAGAGTCTCTCATGGTTTGCCTCTCTCCCTTTCCCTCACCATTTCCCCCCTTCTTCTCCCCCATGGTCCTCAGTTAAGTTCCTCCTAATCCTCCTATACGTGCAAACATATGATATTTGTCCTTCTCTGCCTGACTTATTTCGCTCAGCCTAACACCCTCAAGGCCCATCCATGCTGCTACACATGGCCAGATTTCATTCATACTCATTGCCATGTAGTAGTCCATGGTGTTAGCACTTTATTTCTAAGATCAACTTCCATGATTCCCCACTGCAAAGAAAGAGGCAATAATTAAATAAATATACAGAAAGAAGGGGGAGATAATGTAAATAAAATAAGCATAAATATAAATGATAAAGAAGGAGGCAGTAATTATTATAGGGATGCTTTGTAAAGGCTTTATCAAGGGGGAATTTTATTTAGGATTTGCAGGATAAATAGAGTTTTGGTAAGTGAGGGTGGAGGAGAGAGGGCTCCAGGGAAAGGCACTGCAGGAGCGACAGAAAGGGAGCTATCTCACTTCATGTTGATTAGAGGAAGAGTAATCCAGAGAAGTGACGCAAACTTAAAGATGAGGTGGCAGGGGCGCCTGAGTGGCTTAGTCTGTTGATCTTCCGACTTTTGCTTGGGTCATGATCTCGCGGTTCGTGGGTTCGGGCCCTGCATCAGGCTCTGTGCTGACTGCCAGCTCAGAGCCTGGAGCCTGTTTCAGTCTGTGACTCCCTCTCTCTCTGACCCTCCCCTGCTCACGCTGTCTCTCTCTCTCCTAAAAATAAATAAAACATTAAAAAAAAAAAAAAGACGAGGTGGCAAAGAAGGGTGGTGGAGTGGAATGGGTGGCTTCTGATGTCAGTGAGGAGAGAAGTAGTGGTATTTATACCTGGAAGCATAGTCCAAGACTAGATGTGGTGGGCGGGGTTAAAGAAGAGGCTGGGAAGCTAAACTTCATTCTGTTAGAGAACCCACGCAGGTCTTTGACCAAAGAAATGACTTGGCCCTGGCTTTAATTGTAGACGGTCAGTCGGAATGGGTTGGGGAAAGGAGGAGACATTGGGTGCAAAAAGATTGGAGGTTTGAAAACTACACTGCTGCATGAATCCAGACATAGAGATCCCGAGGGCCTGAACCAGGGCAGTTGCAATGAGGGTGACACTGCGTGAGTGAAGACTGAGAAATAAGGAAAGGTAACGTGGCAGCCATGCGCATGCGTTCCACTGATCTCTGTGTCCCTGACTCTCTGTCACCCCTCTGTGTGGGCCCTCCTGAAGCTTTGACTCTCCTGGCTTCTGTTTCTCCCACTTCCCGTCTATGAGTTACTGTCTCTTGTGGAAACCCAGACTCTGTGGGTCAGTGAATGCTCTTTCTCAGATTATTTGGCAGCAGCTATGGGGAGGTCTGGATTCTTTCTTCCAGAGCTTCTGTTCAGGTGACAACACAGCCTGAGTTGCTTGAAGAAAAGGAGACTTTAGAACCTCGTTTTAGGCCTGGCCCATTCACCAAACCTCTCCCAGGCTTGTCTCCTTTGCTCCTCCAATACTGAACAGTTCTGAATCCCCCTGGTCCTCCATCTGTCTGCCTGTGTCCTAGATCTCCCTGGGCAGGGATTAGGTAACTGTGCCATTCCCATCAGCATGCCCAGGGGTCTGGCAGGAGGAAAGCAGCCGGCTGGCAGCAGTAGGCTGAGCGGGAGCTAGGGGAGCGTCTGCTCCAGGAGTCCCTGAGCAGCTTGCGGCTACGCCTGGCCCTTGGCGAGGCAGCCACGTGCTTGCCTGCCCTGGATCTGCCTCAGCTCAGAGGCCAGCTCTCAGAGGAGAGAGGACAGGCTCGGACCAAGGAAGAGCACTTACCATATCAGGCTGCCCCTCCGGGTCCAGCCCAGTGGGAAACACTAGATTCTCCTCCACGTCCTCCCCAGCTCTCTGCCTCCACCTCCCTTTGCCAGAGCCTCGCCTTCTAGCTGTTATTATCATTGAGTTAATGAAGGAAAGAACTCATCATATAGACTTGCTAAAAATTAAATGATTCAAAAGGGTTGCCATTTGACTTTAGACCACATTCATATATGTAAATATGCATGGACGTGTGTGTGTGTGTGTATGTGTGTGTGTGTGTGTTCAACACATACCAACACATACCTTCAAATACACACACACACACATATATATAACTTGATGTAGGTTTTTTTAAATGTAGACACATTCCTATGTGTGCGCACACACACACAAAAAAAATGTAGGAACATATCAGCGGGCATGGAGAAACGAGCTTCATGTGAACTATTTTCCATCGGTCGTCCACAGCATGGATTATTCATATGGATAACTGAGAACATGCTGTATCTGCAACCAGGTAAATCCTTTCCCACTTAAGGGAGGGCAAGGGCACAATTCTAGGACAAACGCAATTTCTTAATTTGATCTTTGATAAATTTATTTTAGCTCAATGTAGCACATGGGACTTTCAGTTGCCAAACGTGTTGCGGTCATTGTCTCTGCTAGGAAACCACCCTTTAAATTGATAACAAACTGGAGACACCCCAGTTCCTTAAAATAGCTATCTGGTATTCATAATGAGGGGTCCCAACTTTCATTTTAACTTTTAAAGGCATTTTACACACACTGTAAACACTACATGTGTTTCCTTTTTCCATTTTTGCTTTACTTATCAGCTTTGACTTAATCATCATTTGCTCATTCCCCTCACCCCAAAATGTGGTCATCTGTCAGAGAATAGGGACATTGGCCCCTCATGGAACTATGAACTGTGTCTATTGGTATAATCACCTCGTTTTATTAATGAGAAAACAGAAGCCCTGAGAGTTTCCATGGCTTGCCATGTCCTCGTTTTTGTTTCTGCACTGTCTGGAACCTCCTTTAGTGGCTTATTTTGAAGACTGATTCAATATTGTGAACTGACTTTGTGACCTGGTGTGGATGGTCAATAAACAGCAATTTTCTCTTCCCTTTGTTGAGTCTTTCAAAAATTTTCTCCAATTCACATTTAGTAACTTTATTTTCTTACACACTTATGAGGCATGGATCAAATATTTTATTTTTAAGTGTACTAATACAGTGCTGATGGGATTCTTTTAATTTTTATGATCAGCTTACCCCCTTGGTTACTGTCTCTGCAGTTAGCCTTGGTCACAATTTTCCTTGCTTTATTTAATATTCGTAGTGATTAACTTTAGCAATGTCAGCAAAGCAACTAAAGGTTGCTTTTTGAGGTTTTGAGGGGTTAATTAATTTAACCAGTGAGTTATCCAAAATTGTCATAATAATCCATTAACCTTATTTCAGAGTATGTTTAGCCTAACCCCAAATAAATAAAGTCTTCCCTTATCAAAAATAAATTTAAAAACAAACAAAACAACATAGCAATCAGATCTTCTCTGACTTAACTTCTAACTGATTACTTGTTCTAGTTAATTATCAACACTTCTGAGGGTCAGTTTCCTCCTTTATCAAGCAGTATCTATAATACTTCAAATATTGGCCTCACAATGTGAGGCCAATATCAATATTGTGCCAATATTGATAACTGTGTAAAAATGCTCTATTATTTTATACTTTGCCAAACTACCAACCTACAAAGCATGATCCTATATTTATTTCTGTATTCCCAGCACTTGGCGTTGTGCCTGATCCCCAGGAAATACTCAATAAGTATTTGTAAAGTTGAATGAAATAAAGTACCATGTATTGTAATGGAATAGCATTCTCTTTCTACATGGCTTCAGGCCAGATGACGGTCCACAAGTCTCCTTTTACTCTATAAAAAAAAAGCTACCACAAGTCTCCTTTTACTCTATACCAATTTCCAGAAAAGAAAGAAAAACACAGTGTTTCCTATTTCTTAAATTCAGAAAATTTGCCTTTGGGGAATTCTGTTGAAGATGTTCCTGTGATGAGTTAGAATATAATATATTCAATGTATGGACTTCAGGTCAAAGGCTTGAATTTGGTGTTGGCTCCAGTCAGTGATTTACCGTATAAATTCAAAGGCTCTGTTTTGTCCCTGTTCTCAATTCTTGTTCTTGATTCCCTCATTTGTGCCCATCTTCTCCCTGATGATGATGACGATGATGATAATAATAATGGTTACCTGCTTCCTTTGTGCCAATGGTTAATTGCTTCCTTTGTGCCAGAACCTGAAGCAAACCCTTCACTGGTATTATCATTACTTTGAATTCTCCTATCAACTCAATGGGTTTGGTAGAATTGTTATGCCTTGTTTTAAACAGAAGGAAACTGAGGCATAGAAATGTTAAATGAACTACATAGGACTACTCAACCGGTTAGTTTCAAACCCAAGTTACCTGATCCAACTCTCTTAACTAAAAATTCTATGGGTGTCCTAAGCCTGCTACACTCACCATCAACACTCCCCCCAATCAGATATTGGAGGCAAAGAAGAAAAGTTAGCATAAATATTATTGAAGAATAATGAATAATAACATGGGTGGAAGTAACTACCACTTATTAGATCCTTACTCTGTGCTCTGGATGTATTATCTCAACTCGCTCATTATAATAACCCTGTGACATAGACATTGCTGTCATTGCCATTTTAAATTTGAGGGAACTGAGGTTTTGCGGGATTAATCAACTTAACAAACGTTATTCAGAGATGCCTGGGTGGCCGAGTTGGTTAATCGGCTGACTTCGGTTCAGATCACGATCTCACGGTTTGTGAGTTTGAACCCCGCGTTGGGCTCTGTGCTGACAGCTCAGAGCCTGGAGCCTGCTTCTGATACTGTGCCCCTTCTCTCTCTGTCCCTTCCCCACTTGTGCTCTGTCTCTTAAAAATAAATAAATGTAAAAAAATTTTTTTAATTAAAAAAACATTATTCAACCAGTAAATGGCATAAGTAAAATATCATGTATTTGATCCTAAAGCTAATGTTTGCAATCAATGTGACAAACTGTACTTTAAAGTTTTATAGCTGGACAAAAATATTCTTGAAGCTAGGATGCTCCTTTGTTGACAGAAGACTTTGCAATTTTCATTTCTCTAATTCCCTGGTAAAACTTTGTTCCTAAAGTACTCAAGTTCTGTGAAATGAGAGCAGTGAAATAGATTTAGGCCCTCTGAAAGATGGGCACTTTCAAGCAACAAAGCACTGCTCTGTGAGCTAGCCTCTATCTACATAGTCTACATAGGCAACGTACAATACAAAGTTGAGCTTTTGTCACGGAAGGATAGTCTTCTCAGATTCTATTGCGGAGTTTGGGTATGGGCCAGCCTGGTCACAGATACAACAGAATGTCATATGTAAAGAATAGCTCAAGAGACGTCAAAAAGTTCCACCTGCTCTGGCTTCTTGCAGATATGATATCATTATGTATCTACCAGGCAAATAACCACAAAAAACCATTTCAAATATTTTGGAAAAGCCAACTAGTTCCAATCCTGGCTCCACCATTAACTAGCAGTGTGAGTTTGAACAGATTACTCTATGCCTTAGCTTGCTAGTTTGTAAAATGAGAATAACAATAGTGTCTCCTTTATAATTATGGTTTTAAGATTTAATGAATTCATACGTGTATGTCATTAGAAAAATGACAGTATCTAGTAAGCATTTAATAACTGCTAGATGTGATTGTTGTTATCTGTCAGTTTATCTTTATTCCTCTAAAATATCATTTGTAAAGATTCTCTTCACAAGTGTCAAGTGACATGTGTACGTGATTATTCACTCAATATCGTGAAAACTGGGAAAATCTAAATTATGTAATTGATTTTCATTTTAACATGAAATGCCATCCAGCTATAAGAAAATATTTAAAAATTTTATGACATAAGAAAATGTCCCATGGTATGTGTCGAAATGAACAAAAAGTAATGTGGAGAACTGTGTTGTCTTTAACTACTTATGGAAAAAGGAGAAAATAATGCAACTTCGTATTTGTACATAATACACCTAATATTATCTCACATGCATAGTAGGTCTCTGGTATCTGATCAACTAAAACATAACAAGTGGTCTCAAGTTGGAGTGTGGGTACCAGGCAGATGAGGAGAGCTGTGGAAGAATGACTTTCATTCCATATTTTTTTTCTTAAATATTTTAAACCAACTCTCTCCTTTGACTAAGCAACTATGTTTTATCATCATCATAATCATTTATCATCAGCATTTTTATTTATGTAATAAAGGGACCCTGAAAGAAAAAAGTCAAGTGAAGAGATGTTAAGAAGCAGTTGCCAAAAAGTATAGCTCATAAATTTTGGAAAGTTGGTGGGCCCAATTTTGGATAATAGTGTGCATCTTCTTATGGTCCACCCCTCTGCGCTTCAGTGGCTTAGAATCCCCATCACCCTAGATTTCTGTAAATGGGAAGATCTTTTTTCTCAACTGCTGATTACGGAGTTGATTATGTGTGTGACAGAGATCAGTGCATCTAGGTTTGTAGTACTTGGTTCAGACCTTTCAAACCTTCTGAAAAGAGGAGTTGAAATATGGGATGTAAATCTGCCTGACAGGCTGGCCTGTGTTCTTGCTGGCTGCTTACAGGACATGAGTCCAAGAAAAGGGATAGAAGAAGGTGAAGAAAAACTTTGAAGACAGACAATGCAACACAGTGTCTAATAAAACTCACAGCTTTATTTCTGCTAGAAAAAAGGGAGGAGAAACAGTCTGGGTTGTGTTTTGTTTGTTTTTACAAAAGTTTAAGCAATTGCTTTTTATTTGATTTGATAAAGTCCCCTGAAGAACGAGACCACCCTGGGTAACAAAGAGAGGGCTCTTTCTAATCATACTGCACTCCCAAAGTTTAATTCAATTAGAAAGTCTCTCTGAACAATCCCAGGGAGGCCTGGTTCATGGGTACCATACTCCACAAAAGCATAAACAACAGATTCCCAAAAATAACTCGCTCATCTTCGAATGAAGAGGAAAAAAAATCTAAGAATATTAACTTGCATAGCCATTCAAATTATTGCTGCTTTTTATAAAACCATTTCAGGTAATTCTGCACTAACTTCTTCTTTTCCCCTCACCCCAAACTTGGGAATTCCTAGAAAAATTATGAGCTACTCTCCAAAGGAAGTCTTAGGGAGGGTTTGCAAGCACATGTATGGAGCCCAAGAAATTTGCATAAAAGGAAGGGAGAAATAAATTAAATAAATAATATCTAATAAATAACTCCAACAACATTCATTATCTACAAACTTAAATGCCACAAAATGCCAGCTTCGAGGACAGATCCCCCACAGCCTCTCACAAAAGTAAGTGCCGGTACAGACTCAGAAAGCACATCGGCTGGCTCTACAGACACTGAACTTGCCTTTTTCCACTAGGAAAAGGGAACCATTTTGTGGTTGGTGGGATTTAAGATCTCTCTGCAAGGATACTTTCAAGGGGGTCTAAGATCCAAGGGTGCAAAATACAGCAGGGTTAGCGCTGCAAGCAAATGGAAAGACAATAACTTAGACCGTAAGAAGATAATAAATAAGAGGGTAAAAAAAAAAAAAAATCAAGATCCACAGATAGTTTGGCAGGTTTTGGGGGATAGCTGAGCTGTAGAAAAAGACATACTAATCTGCCTTATCAATTTTATTCATTGGCCCTATTTGTGTACCCTACATCCTAAACTTATCCTCTCTGGCAGGAGCAAGATATGATCCACTATCAAGTAAGCCATGTAGGCTTTTAGTTTGTTTTAAATAATTGTCCTGGCAGATGGAACAGGACAGTGAAATTTCTCAGATCACATTTTTCTGGAAAAAAAAAATGAGACAAAATTAATGCTGATATAAACAATAGAGGAGTTCCATGAAGAAAAATAAACATCCTGCAAATTAGGATAAACCTGTGATGAAGACATAAATTGGTAAAAGCATTCACTGACCTTGGATTTGATTTCTGCATCCTTAAGTCTGCTCACTTGGAATGTTATCTACAATATGTAATAACATATTATATTTTAGAAGTGGAGAAGAAGTAACAATTAGTGGAAGAGGAGATAAGGAATTGTATATGCATTGGAAAAATTCATTCGGTCATAAATTGATTGGTGCTTACCCCTCTAGAAAATATAATAATATTGATGTGGGCAGAGGTCAGTGGTTTTAACCATGTTTTCCATAGCCAAATGAAATTTATCTTGCCAAAGAAAATTTGGTTCTCCTATGGGCAGATGTGAGATAGAGTGAATCCCCAAACTATGGTAAGTCAATAGCCATTTTATTGCTCTTGAATATGACCTGGGTTCTTTGCTGATTCCAATAGCAGCACCTGAGCTTCTTCAGAATTTCTAGAGCCTCCTGGTTACAGAAGCTATGAAATGGTACAGATGACTTCTCTAGTCCCATTGGTCAAAGGAGTCTGTTTCATTGGCTTGTTTCCCCCATCTCTAGTACTGAGAAAAGTGCTTTTGAAATATTATCAAGAATCAAGTTGGTACGAGATCTCTATTATCATTCTCGTATTACTAATAAAGAGATGTTCAGCCTTCAGCCAACAAGAAACAGAGCTAATCTCTTAAAGAACACGCTTTGTTATTCACAGTGACAGCCAAGTTAGGATTTTAGCCTTTGGAGGCTATTTTTAGATAGATGCATAGAAGTCCTATCAAGTCCCCGAGAGAAATGCATCTTGTGCTCCTTTGGCAACTCTGTCTAATCATTCCACACACAGTGTTCATTTCCTATTATTCTTCAGTTTCAGTAAGTTTATAGGAGTGATCACCAAAGCTACTGAATTTCAGAACTGTGAAGGACTGTAGAAATCATCTAGACTTGAACCCGTTGTCTGATTTTACCAGTAAGTAAACAGAGGCCAGAAATGGAAAATTAAGTGGCATAGATCGTGAGTTTTTGGCACCATTAGAATAGGGCCCAGGGCTTCTGTTGTATTTCCACAATTGTAAACAATCAAATAATTTCACTTGAGGACCCTAACTAAAGGAATCAATACAGTATGATAAGCTGATGAGAAAAGAGGGTGGCAAGTGCAAGAAGGCCTCAATGGACTGGGACTATTGTGTTTGATATCTATCTATAGGGTTTCTTTAAGGTCATTGAATCTTCAGCTCAACCCACTTGAATGAAGGGAAGCGTCTCCATATTATCCTCTGAAATGCTTGTCTTACTTCCCTAATCGGTGAAGATTGTATTAAGTTGGGCCCCAATGCCATGGTGAGGGTAGGAATCATAGGTCATGTCTATGGGAACATCATAGCGAGGGGTACCAGCCTGAAAGGGAGTTGAATGAACATGCCCTGAGCTGAGACTTGCAGAGGGGTAATGTGGCATGAAACCGTAGGATTTATCCAGGTCAGGAGAGCCATCGTGCTTCAAGGAGAAGTTCCCACTGATGCTCAAGGGTGGAGTGAGTGGGCCCTCATAAGGTGGTGTACTGCAGTCAGGGGGATGGCTCCCAAAGGATGATTCTCCCAAACTCTTGAATACTGGGGGTTTGAGATTAATAAGATGTGTTTCCATATGGCCATAAGGAGGGCTGGGGAGCCCAGGAGACTGATAGTTGAAGTTATGGACAGAGATGGCCGAGTCACAAATAGGAGATTTCTCCTCATGCTTCTCCAGGAGGACAGACTGAGGGCCCAGCTGGAGGCATCCAGCCACCAGGTTGCTTGTAGGCTGAGAGAGCCCTTTGCAGAGCATCTCCACAAAGCCCTTCCCTTCAGGTGTCTGTCCAGTTTCCAGGACCTCAGACAAAGCCCAAATATAGTTCCTGGCCAGTCTAAGAGTCTCTATCTTGGAGAGCTTTTGGGTCTTAGAGTAACATGGCATGACTCTCCTCAGGTTGTCCAGGGCATCTTTCAGGCCATGCATCCGGGTCCGTTCTCTGGCATTAGCCTTGACTCTTCGAGCCCTGAATCTCTCAAGGCGAGCTTTTGTCATCTTCTTTTTCTTGGGACCCCTTCTCTTAGGTTTCTCCCCATCCTCTTCCTCCTCTTCCTCCTCCTCAATACTGTCATGCTCTTCAGCTAAGCTGCCAAGCATCCCATAAGCAGCTGATCTTCTCTCCTCCTCCTTCATCTCACTCTGAGAGCCCAGAGCTTTGTCCATCCAGGACGCTGTATGGACCAACTCTGTCATCTCCTTGGGTTTCATGTAAGGTTTTGCCATTTCCAGATTCTGGAAAAGGAAACAGCAATGATTAGTGTTTGTGAACATCTGCTTTGATTTAAAACTCAACTTTCTTTTTATGTCTTAGATATAAAACATAGACTTGTACTGGGATTCAATTTATGATTATCTAGATTATCTAATCCAAGTTCACCATTCTCAATAGGTAATCTAAGACTCAAATAAATGCCCAGAACACTAATATAGCTATGGCTTAGACAAGAAAATCAACTTTATAAAAAGGAAATTGACCTGATTACTCATTGTAGTGCCAGTGCTTTATTCTTTTCATTCTCTGGTGCCTTGTCTTGTGGAGATTTTATGCAAAAATAACTGGTATAATAGTCAAAACATATTTTTCCTTATTTCCTGAACATAGATCAAAAAGGGAAATAGAGAAGGAGAACATATAAATTATTATCCAAATAGAGAAACTTCTGAAAGTAAAAGGTGCTAAAGTAGTTAAAACTTAAAACCTGTATATAATTATAATTATTGCAAAATTTAAAAAGCATCAAACAACAAGTAAGTAAGCAAACTGTTGTATTTTACTCCACAAAATAAATGAAACACTGTGCTGAGATCATTTGGACTAATTTGTTCTCCAGAGGACTTCCCAGCCTTTATTTAGAGATATACCACATACATCTAACATATAACACTCCATGTTTCCCACTGACTCCGTGGCAACTCTTAGCTTCAGGCATCCTAGGAAAGAGCCATGCCACAACTGGCTGGTACCCCCACGTGACCATGAATATTTCTCTCACCATCACCAGAAGAACAGTTTGGTTTTCACCAAGCACCTTATGGTCTGTCTGGTGTAGTGGTGTTAGAGGTGTCAGTGACAAGGTGTCTAAAAGGATCACGAAAAGAGAGCAGGGTTGCCACTGACCTTTTTTTAAAATTCACCTATATGTTAAAGAGAAAACTCTTTCATTGTACCCGCATCTCACACCATCAGACGAGAATATGGCAGCATCTAGATTTATAAACCAGAGGTCTACAAAACTTAGTCAAGATTATCTTAGTATAACTATTATAATACTTCCTTAAAAATGAAAAACCTGGAGCAAATTCTAAACAGAACATAGTGACTGCAAACATAGGTGAGGACTATTTCAGACAAACATGGAAATACCCTGACCACTTTAATTCACTTGCCTAACAGATACTGTTTAATCAGGATTTTCTTTGAAAAAAAAAAAAAACAAAAACAAAACATTGCACTTTGAAAACCAGAAGAGACTGGTGGTTTAGTAAACATTTTATGGTCAATTCTGGAAAGGTGAATTGTTTTCAGATTTGCTGAGCAATTTGTAGGTATGTAATTTACAATAAAAGTATATGAGAGCCTCCATTGGAGCATGCCAGTTTACCAACTCAGTCTTTGAAACACTAGGGGCGCCTGGGTGGCTTAGTCGGTTGAGCGTCCGACTTTCGCTTAGGTCATGATCTCGCGGTTGGTGGGTTCGTGCTGACTGCCAGCTCAGAGCCTGGAGCCTGTTTCAGAGTCTGTGACTCCCTCTCTCTCTGACCGTCCCCTGCTCACGCTGTCTCTCTCTCTCTCTCTCTCTCTCTCTCCTAGAAATAAATAAAAAAAAAAAAGAAAAGAAAAGAAACGCTAAATCTTCCATCACTTTTGTATGTCAGAAAGGGGAGAGCATGAGAAATGTTTTTTGATCCTTAAAGCTTGAGCCTCAGATCAGTGAGCACGGGATTTAGCACATAGACTTTAAAAATATAAATATATTACTTGATTTGTTTCTGGTAATTTGAGCTTGTTTTCCCGATAACCTCATTTACCTCCTATAAATAATTAATGTTACTGCATTGCAAAAACAGCCTAGGTTTCATGTTAATCAGCATGGAAATCATGTCAGCTTGACTTACTCACTTAATAAGGCTTCCTGGGTAAGCAGCTTTATTGAAAA
The DNA here is from genome assembly GCF_003009895.1 of Hyaena hyaena. Lineage (NCBI taxonomy): Eukaryota > Metazoa > Chordata > Mammalia > Carnivora > Hyaenidae > Hyaena > Hyaena hyaena. The sequence continues at coordinate 718,697 of NW_024081296.1, read as the reverse complement.
CACACGTTGGAACCTATTGGTCAACTGGCTGCCCAGGCCAAGTTAGAAAATCCCACTTTTAATATGGATGATGGAGCTTGTGTGCTGAGCTGCACTTCTAACTCAGCCCAATATCCAGAGGGAGGGTGAAGGACCTAATTAACTTTCTGTTAAAGTAACACAGACCTTTCTGAGGCAGGTGCACTCTGAGGCCAAAGAGGATGGAGTAGGCTTGGGAAACGTAATGTTCCACACGTAATTATGATAACATTTGTGTAGCCTTATAGCCAACCTTTGAGGGAAATGGGGATTTATGCTTGTTTTGTAGTCGAGGTCACTGTGGGTCAGAGATTAAGTGATGGAAATGCAAAGATATAGAGCTGATAGAGCAGGACATAGAACCAGTTCTTCTGATTCTAAATCCTAGGTTTTATGTTTTTTCTCCTTTTTTTTTCCCACCAGAGCTACAGGAAGAAAGAAAGGCACTTTGGCTTCAGGAGATGTGGATCAGTTGAACTAAATCACCAGGAAATGACCATCATCCAAAGGGAGGCTAGTTTACCTGTTCTTTGCAGTGTTTAACTCTCATATTCCAGGATTCCTTCCTCTTGTTAATTTTTTTCTTATTGCTTCCACCATTTTATTTCCCCCACCTTCCCTTACTCTGCTTCCTTATCCTTTTTCTCTTCTATTTCTCTTATCTCCTCTTAATCATCATCATTACCTCTTGGTCATACTTACATGCATGGAGAGTTGAGAAGGAAGATGCCAGAGAGGAAAGCAGTCTCCTGAATTGCCCCTGAAATTTAATATTACACTAGCGTCTGTAATTGACCTTTTACATTATTATTATTATTATTATTATTATCCTTGCCTCCCTACCTCTGGACTCTAGCCAAACTCTGTCAATCCTCACCCCCACCAAGAAGTAGGATTAGGAGAATAGAGTAGACTATCCTTTGCCTTTAACATAATTCAGTCGTTTCTGTAAGAGTCAAAGAGTTGCTTTAAAATCAGATTATCAGCAGATATGAAGGAAAAGAACCAACTGGCTTTGGCTAAACCAATGTAAAGGGCAACCAATTTTCATCTTTGTTCTCTTATTAACCATGGAAAGGACATAGATGGCTCCAGTTTAACTCTCTTCCCACAGATTCTGGTCCATTAGCTCTAAGAGAATCCCATGGGTATACTGTGTGGTTTGAAGTCATGGAAGCTGGAATAACACGCAGTCTAGTCCCAACTGTTCTGATTCCTGGTTGCTGATACCAAAACATTACATAGCTCCCTGATCTTCCATCGCCTCTTTGATAGAATAGAGATAAGGTATATTTAACATGGTTCTTGCAGGACAGATAAAAATAAGATTTGGAACTTAAAATGCTATAAAACATTATCCATGTATTTATCTTATATTGATTCTTGACTTATCTAATCTATTTACACATCTGCGTATTTAAAAATAAAAGTTGTTTCTCACAGATGAATCATAAAAGTAGATTATGCTAACTACTGAGCCTCTTCTTATCTTGAGGGAACCTCTTCTAATTGGCTCAGAAGATGATCTAACAATCGCCCAACAGCCCACCTTTTCTCCCAATGTGGCTGGACTGCAGACTCTGGAGTCACATTACCGGAGTTTAAACCTCAGCTCTATTATGTGCTAGATATGTAACCTTAACCAAGTTTCAGAATCTTTCTGTGCCTCAGCCCCCCTCTTTAAAATGGGAATAATGATACTCCTATCTCACAGGATTATTGTGAGCATAAAAGGAGCTAATGTATTTAAGGACTTTGAATACTGCCAGACATCATAAATGCCATACAAATATTAAGTACTACCTACCGTTCCTAACGCTCATCATGACCTCTCCTGGTCGCATGGACAAAAATAAGTATAAGTGCAATCTGTGCTTATTATTGATTTCGTGCCAACAAAAGCCAATGGCTCTATCTCAATGCACATTTCAAAATATTCCCTGAGAAACCCACTCCTCTAACCTCCTAATGAAACTAAATAGCAAAGCTTCTATTCTGTTGCAAGAGGTGAGTAAACAGAGTTCTATCAGCTGCTTCTGCCAGATTGACTAAAACTCTTACACCATATTCATGAGGGAGGTTAGCCTCTTTTTATTATTATTTATTTTTATTATTATTATTTATTATCGGGAGATAGCCGTTTGCTGGACACTCCTACTCAGTTACTTGAATGTTTAGGTTCATGAAGTTTCTGATGGAATACACACAGCTCTTAGCCCTGAATATTTTTTTTTCATTTTGTCTTTGATTAAACACTTTTAGGGGTAAAATTTTCCTACCAGAATCAAGTGCCAGAGCTTTGAGGAGAAAAATGAAGTGTCTCTCAAATAGAAGTAAAAGCCAGGATTCTTCAAAGATTAAAAAAGAATCATTCTTTTCTTTTGACTTTTTCCACGTAAATGTCTCCAATGCATCAAAAAGTTAGCAAGGGGAAAAGATGATGAGCATCCAGTTTTAGATCTGAGAGCTGAAAATGTGTGTGGTGCAGTTCTGAGTTCTGATCAAGGAAATCAGCTTGGTTCTTTCTAGAACAAGAATCTAATTCTACTATGCTTTTTAGTCTGTTAATGAACCAGCTCAGAGGTGTATTGAAAGAAGCACACTGAGACCCTCTACTCTTTTATCACTCACTTATTAAATGAGCACTGAAAATTATTTTCATTTTTTTTACCCTTAGGAAAAAAAGAAAATTGTATTTCTGTCTTTCATATCTCATTTAGAAGATTCGTGCAAAGCAAAGGTAAAGATTTGTTCTGGGGCAGTTTCAATTGATGGATACATGAGTAAAGAGTGCTTACATGTGTGCATGTGGTGATTAGACAGTGTATTTCCTCTTGGAAGCTGATTGTACTCATTTCACCTCCTTATCATATGACTAAATCCTAAATACAACAGAAAGGAAACTATTCAGCTCAGTTTCTAAGGAAGCTAAGCACCAGACAGGCTAAATCCCTTGCTCAGAGTTGCAGAGTCTCTCCACTAAAAAGACAGAATGCAGACCGGGGTGCTCACAAGTTGCACTGCTTAGAAACAGCCAGTGGGCTGTTTTGTGCTCTTCCTATACAACTTTTTACATTCTACCACTTCCCTTGTGGTTAATACTTGTACACACACACGCACACACACACACACACACACACACGGGCACACCTTATCCAACACAGCCATGCCATATTTCAGTTTTCATAGCCTCAGATCCAAATGGTGAACTCTGCAAACAGAAATTATTCAATCTTCCAGTTTTCCCCCTTGTTCTTCAACATTTCCTCTCTGGTCCCTCTGTCCAAAAACAAGAGAAGCATTTTACGTCTATTACTATTGTCCTGAATACATTTTGGGGGTGGCAAATGACGAATAAGAGGCAGAGGAGACAAAAATACATATGAACAATCTTTCTTTTCTGATTTCTTAGTGGAAAGAGCTGAGGAAAAGGAAATTTTCCCCACGCTATCACAACTATCTAAGAATTTTCAGCAGTCCAAATGGGTCAATGCCAAACTTGAGGCCAAAAGCTCCATGATGCTTTCCAACATCATCTCTCATTTCTTATTCTATTACCATTCCCCTTCTTCCCCCTCTACTCTCTGCACAGCCCTAAAATGCTGTGAGCAGAGCAGCGAATGGAGTCAATTCTTACAACCTACTTGCTGAGCCACCTCAGTAAAAGTTTAACTTTTTGGACATTCTTTCTCTTGCATTACTAAAATGAAAGGGTGAGTTTGGCAGAAACAGGGTGATAATTTATAATCCTTACTTTATAAAAATGACTGAGAGTATGAGTTTCACTTCAGGTGGCAGATGCTATTAGAACTAATGAAGTTATTAAAATTTTAATATCTGTCCCCAAATGTTCTCTGTCTGCTTCTCTGTTCAAGTTTCCAAGTCCTACTTCCTCTCCTCCTAGCCCAGAAGAGGCTTACCTGCCCAACTGCTCAGCCCATCTGCTCTTCTAGGTCTGTGGGAACTTCCCACAGAAGCTTTAGGAGTCCCGGACCACCCCATCCAAGGGCTCACCTCTGTCAGCGGTAGTCCCTGGTGTGAAGTCTGTGAATTTGTGTCCTGGAGGAGACTCAGAGAACCCAAGTCTCCCCGACCTTCCAGATCATAGGAGAAAGAGGTACTTCTAGCGATCCATGTTAAACCGGCCACTGCCTCTTAGATATGCCACTGAATCGGGTTTTTCTGACTGGCTCTTGTTCTACTTGTTCCTTGGAGTTCTTTATGCTCCTCCAGGACGCCTTCAGGCGGATGCCCCCGTTGGAGCTGATTTAGCCGGTCTTCAGTACCTCCTCTGAGTGGTTAGTTCCCCGGAGTGGAGCTTTCAGGACCACAGCCTCTGGGCAGCTCCTGCGCTCTGGCCGGAGCCTCCGAGTTGCAGCAGTTTTGATTGCTTTCCCAGCTGACCAGGGCGGGGTGATGCTGCCCGAGGTCTAACTCCTCCCCTTCCCCAGCCGAAAGACACACCTACTTCAGTGGGCTCCTCTGGCCAGGTCCAGCTTACCATTCATTTGTTTCGTTTGTTTATTTGTTTGTTTGTATCAATGAGGAGAAAAGTTAGTAGAATATGGGAAGAGAGCTGCTGAAGTTGAGAGGTAAAGAAAAAGAGGACTGGAAATCGTTGTGGGTAAAAAGGTAAGAAATTGGGTGAGAGAAAATTGGAGGGAATTTCAGAAAGAAAGCTAAGAAGGGTGAATGAAAACGGTGGTCCCCGTCTGAAGAGTCAAAAAATGAAAAATATACATGCTCAGGACACAGCATCACTGACTGTTACCTTATACACGTAGACTGGTGTCTTTAGTTTTAAAACTTCAGAATTCTAAAAGTAGAAGGAAAAAGTACCTACCTCTCCCTTCTTTTCAACATGTCAACCTTGTTTCCATTTAAAACCTTTTTATTTTAATTAGAGACTATAGACAGAGCCATATCTATATTTGTTGGACTGTTCTTTCAGCTTTTCTGTTTGCTTGAAATGTATAAAAATGTAAAGCAAGTGAATGAAATATTTCATTGTAAGGAAACTTAGCTCCTTGAATTACAAACTGGGATCGACTCTTGTTTTTCAAAAATATATCATTAAGTATTCAGGTAGGAAAAGTCCACCTAAATAATAATGGGCTTGGAAGAAAAGAAAGGTCCTGCAATTTCTAAAATCCCTGTGGTATTCTGCATTAAGATTAATTGGCTAGGGGCACCTGGGTGGCTCAGTCGGTTAAGTGTCCGTCTTCGGCTCAGGTCATGATCTCACAGTTCGTGGGTTCGAGCCCCGCATCAGGCTCTGTGCTGACAGCTAGCTCAGAGCCTGGATCCGCTTCAGATTCTGTGTCTCTCTCTCTCTCTGACCCTCCCCTGCTCATGCTGTCTCTCTCTCTCAGAAATAAATTTAAAAAACATTAAAAAAAAAAAGATTAATTGGCTAGAAGAGAAAAAATAAAACTACACCTGGAAAGACTTAAAGAAAATATATGGATATGCTTTATTACAGAGAGCTACCAATTCAAAGTACAGAATCTTCATTGTAAGAGGTGAAGGATTTTATAAACTTCTAGGGTTCTGGGGAGGCAAGGAAGAAGGGTACTTGGATCAAGCAATTGGCTGTATGATGTTCAGTATTTCAACTTCACTTCCAGTATCAGTTTCACATCTGTAAAAGGACCTGAGCAGTAAAGTGTTCCCCATTGTAGTAAGGTCGAATTCTGTGTCCAAGCTCAACATCTTTTTGAAATTGCCTTGAAGCAAATCCCCCAAGCTTTTGGAAATCTCTTGCTCTACCAGTGCAACTGGTACATACGTAATAGAGACGAAGAGCTGTAAGAATGTCCTGTTTGCAAGGAAAGCAGCAGAAGTTTAAAGCAAAAGATAGGTTTGCTGGATTACTCAGCAATCAAAAGGAGTGAAATCTTGCCATTTGCAACAATGTGGATGGAACTAGAGGATATAATACTAAGCGAAATTAGTCAAAGAAAGACAAACAAAGATCATATGACTTCACTCATGTGGAATTTAAGATACAAAACAGATGAACAGAAGGGAAGGGAAGCAAAAAAGAATATAAAAACAAGGAGGGGAACAAAACATAAGAGACTCTTAAATACGGAGAACAGAGGATTGCTGCAGGGGTTGTGGGTGGAGGGAGGGGCTAAACGGGCAAGGGGCATAAGGAGGACACTTGTTGGGATGAGTGCTGGATATTATATGTAGGGGGTGAATCACTGGATTCTACTACTAAAATCATTATTGCGCTATATGCTAACGAACTTGGATGTAAATTTTAAAACTAAATACATAATTAAAAAAAAAAAAGATAGGTTTACTGGAGCACCTCGGTGGTTCAGCCAATTAAACATCTGACTTCAGCTCAGGTCATGATCACACAGTTCATGGGTTCAAGCCCCATGTCGGACTCTATGCTGACAGCTAGAGCCTGGAGCCTGCTTCAGACTCTGTTTATGTCTCTCTCTCTGCCCCTCCCTTGCTTGTGCTCTCTCTCTCTCAAAAATAAATAAATAAACATTAAAAAAATTTTAGAGGCGCCTGAGTGCTCAGTCAGGTAAGTGTCCGACTTCGGCTTAGGTCATGGTCTCACAGTTCGCGGGTTTGAGCCCCACATCAGGCTCTGTGATGACATCTCAGAGCCTGGATGCTGCTTCAGATTCTGTGTCTCCCTCTTTCTCTGCCCCTCCACTTGTATGCACTCTCTCTCTCTCTCTCTTTCTCTCAAAAATAAATAAACATTTAAAAAAATTTTAAAGCAAAAGATAGGTTTACAGCCAATAAGGGTGAAGGGCATGTCTTAGTTTTGAAATAGTTCATTTTTTAAAAACTCTTGTAGGTTGAAGGACTCTTATTCTTCGCCAAAATAAAAGAAAGAAAAAAGAAAAGAAAAATTAACACTTTCCCCCCATTTTTATATAAAGTTATTAATCTTCAGCAAATCCCTAAGCCCCTCCTAATCTTTCTTGTATTTCTATTTAGGAAATATCTGCTCAGCAAAATAAACTTCATTTTCAGAGTAATTAAGTAACACAGGCTAGGAAAAGTGGATTCCTGAAAATCGCATCAAAATCCCCTCTTCAGCCAGGGGAAGTGTAATTTCTATGGAGTAATTTGTGCTTAGGAGAGAGCTGCAATGAACATGTATGAATGCATTGATCCCCCTGCTTTGTGTCTTCCAAGCCATGCCCGTGGATATTTGAGAGTTCATGCTGTTGACGGTGTTAGTATCCTGCCTATGAAATGCTCAGAGGGCAGGGAAGAGTAGCGGATTAGCAGAAAGGTGAACATATTGAGACAAAGATGAGGGTGGGGACAGAACATTCTGTAGGGCTCCTTGCTTTCTTTGACAGATGTAAGACGCTAGACACAATGGGATTAGCTCTCAAAACACGTTCGGTTGTGTACATGTGTGTGCACGCCCACGTGTGCAGTCTCAAGAAGGCATTGAGGAAGACGCTGAATTTTCTTTAAGAGCCGCCTTTTGCAGAGGGAGGGACGGAATCTATTTCATCAGGGTCACCCGCATCACAACTCCCGGAAGGTTATACAGACAGTTAGCTGTTGAACTCAGAGAGCAGGAAGGGGCGGGAGGGGTGCGTGCAGTCGGCAGAGGGAAGGGGGCGGGGAACGCATGGAGAGCATTTACATTCATTCTCCTCCCCCCACATGGTTCCTGGGCCAGAGGGCCAATCCCCAGACCTTCCTTCTTTCTCTGTGCTTTTTGTAAAGCTCTGAGCTAACCTGTTAGAACCATCTGCTGGGTGGGGAAAACGCAACCAGAGCTCAGTTGCCGGCCCACAGGCCGAGAGCCATTGAAGCAGAGAGGAGGGAGGCAACAGGCAGATTTATGGGCAGCAATCTGTTCCCCCCACCCCAAGCCCCACTGCCAGGAGACAGCTTGATAATCCATCAACCCCACTAATGAATTAATTAGTATTCCCAGTAATCCTGACCCCTAAAGGAGACCGGCCCACGGGCCCCTGAGGGGACTAAAAACTGCCTTCTTAGACCAGACACTGAAGACCCGGGACCGATGCCTGACATTAGGCCCCAGGGTGCTCAACTACATGCCACAGACCCTGTTGTTAAGATCCCCAGATGTCCCTCCTTCTCACCTTCCCTCGAGAGACAGCTAGCTTTTGCTGAATTGAAACAATACTGCCAACAAATGGAGTCCAGAGCCATAAATCAGGGATGGTGGAAAGCGAGGATTCACGCTGCCCATATTTAGGATAAAACTTGAACAGACCCTAAAGCTGCTCTCCTAGGATTAGTACAGGGATGGGATAGGGTAGGCAGAAGGTAAAGGCAGCACAGTCCCTGACCTCGGGAAGCTCCAGGAGGGAAATGATGCAGGGTCAAAAATAATTGTGAAACAGGTTGCAACAAAGTCATTTGTGACGTGAATCTCTCCCGAATAAAGACTGCAGTGAAATAGAGGTGTCAGCTGAGTTTCTTAACAGTCTAGTCTGGAGACTGGCATCTGGGAGATTCCCAACCCTCCCTTACAACTGTAAACACTGTCATTCTTTTACAAAACTCTGTGAAGCAATGGGGTGAAAAAAGCTTGGCAGTAAGGAAACCTGTGTTCTAAATCTTAGTTTGCCCCTAACTGTGTGGTCATAAGGAGTGATCTAAGCTCTCTGGGCCTCTCATCATCAGACAATGACTCAGTTGGATCATGATCTGTTAGGTTCTTTCCTCCCAGCCCTAACATTTATTAGGTGATGACCTGGTTAAACGTTACAATTCCCCTTGGGAAGTCAATAACACTAGCCCTTCAAAAATATACAATTTGAGACCCCAGGGTTGAATAAGGTAACCAATGAGGTTAATGACAACAGGTAATAGACATGGGTGTCCTCTCTCCACCCAGATTCCTGGTCTCTCTTGGGAAGGACACTTGACCCAACTTTCTCCCACACTTCATTCATTCAAGGCCTGTACATGTGGGCACTCACAGGGCACACAGAGTAACTCATTCCAGCAACAAAATAAGGAACTGCATTTGTTACAAGTCTGCCGGGAAACTTCTTCGCCTCAACTTCTTCGCTTCCGAGAGTTCTGTACCATTTGCCTTCAGCCTGGCTCCCTGCACTTGTGATCCCCAGTTCCTAAGAACAAAGTCCTCTTAGACTCACTTGAAACATAACATTGCCTTTTTCTAACCACGCCACTTCAGACAAGTTATTTATCACTCTGGGCCTCAATTTCTTCATCTGTAAACTGAAGGTAATAATGTTTATCCAATGAACTTGCTCTGAAAAGTCTATATCTCATTAAATATGAGATCGTGTATGCAAAGCACCTAGGATAGAGACTGGCACTTAGCAAGTGTTCAAGAAACTGTAGTTGTCATTGGTATTTTGTCCTAAACATTTAAATCTGATTTTTTTATCTCTTAGAAATCAAGGAATAACTAATATCAGAGTCTCCATATAGAGCTTCTATCTCTGTGCTTCTACCTCAATATTCGCATTCCTTTTTTAAATGCTTTAAAATTTTTTTTAAATGTTTATTTATTTTTAAGAGACAGAGTATGAGAGGGGGAGGGGCAGAGACAGAGAGGGATACACAGAATCCGAAGCAGGCTTCAGGCTCTGAGCCCATTGTGGGGCTCGAACCCACGATCTACGAGATCATGACCTGAGCCAAAGTGGGACGCTTAACCGACTGAGCCAACCAGGCACCCTAACGCATTCCTTTTTTATAGTAATGACCACACTTTATTCATTTATCCGAGCAATGTGTTTTCTGAACATATAAAACCCTACGTACTGTGTAAGATTCTGGGAATAGAGAGCTGAATAAGATTTCTCATTCCTAACCAACTTTCAGTGTCATGGCAGAGGTGGAGAAACAAATTGTACGAATATATAATTCAAAAACTCCACTTCTCAATGTCTTTCTAACATAATTACATGTGTGCCCCAGGAGCCATATATGGAACAGAGAAGTTCATTGCAATATTGTTTTTAGTAGTGAGAAAGTACATTATCAATACATTAAATAACCAATGGTTTAGCCAAACAATAGAATATTACTTAATTTGCATGACTTGGCCTATATATACTAATAAGAAATGTATTTTATGTAATTTTTTAAGGTGTATTTATTTTAGAGAGAGAGACAGCACATACGTGCATGAGTGGGGGACGGGCAGAGAGAATGGGAGACAGAGGATCCAAGCAGGCTCTCTGCTGTCAGTGCAGAGCCTGATAGGAGGCTCAAACTCACAAACCATGACATCATGACCTGAGCTGAAGTAGGGCATGTAACCATCTGAGCCACCCAGGTGCCCCTGAACTTTATGTATTAACATATGTGGGAGGGAATGTAAAACTATATGTAGAAATATAGGTTCAATATGAAACACTTAATTTTTTTGAATGTGTACACATATATTAAATAATAGATATTGTACGCACATACCTACTAACTGATAACAGTGAGTCTTGTCCTCAGGACATCTCCTTACTGAGAATAAATACATTGAGACTAGGTAGTTATCAAAGGAGACCGTTTCCTTTTCATTCAAGAATAATGTGGGGCACCTAGGTGGCTCAGTCGGTTAAGCCTCCGACTTCGGCTCAGGTAATGATCTCGCAGCTGGTGGGTTCGAGCCCCACACTGGGCTCTGTGCTGACTGCCAGTTCAGAGCCTGGAGCTTGCTTCCGATTCTGTATCTCCCTCTCTCTCTGACACTCCCCTGCTCATGCTCTCTCTCTCTCTCTCTCAGAAAGAAATAAAACATTTTTTAAAAATTAAAAAAAAGAAGAATGTATTCATGGGGAGCCTGGGTGGCTCAGTCGGTTAAGCATTCGACTTTGGCTCAGGTCATGATCTCACCGCTCGCAGGTTCGAGCCCCACATTGGGCTCTGTGCTGACAGCTCGGAGCCTGGAGCCTGCTTCAGATTCTGTGTCTCCCCCTCTCTCTGCCCCTCCCATGCTCATGTTCTTTCTCTCTGTCTCCCTCTTTATATTTACATGTAATGTAAAAATACATTATTTTAATGTATTATTAAAACAAATTTAAATAATATGCTTATTATTTAAACATAATAAATAAATGTTTAAAAAAAAGAAAGAAGAATGTATTCAGGAGCACCTGGCTGACTCAGTCAGCAGAGCATGCAACTCTTGATCTCAAGGTTCTGAGTTTGAGCCCCATGTTGGGTGTAGAGATTGCTTAAAAATAAAATCTTTAAAAAAAAGAATAATGTATTCATATATAATCTTTAAGTAAAATTGATATAAAGGTATAATTAATATATGCTATTTAAAAAATCTTATTTCCCATGCATAGCCAACCTTATTTTCTGGAAGGATCTGATAGTCTCCCCCTCAGCCCTGAACACTGGGGATATGGCAATATGCCTCTTCCATGACAAGACCACCACACCAGCTTACACCAGCTCTGTCCCCATACCCTCTGCCCCAGGAACATTTGACAAGTCTTAGGGACAAACTTTATGTTGAATTTCAGAGGCTTCAATTATGTGATTCCTAAGCCCTAAGAAATATCTGGTGGAGAGCAGAGGGGATTTTCTAAGAATCCAGACTTAATTTATACCACTAGAAGAAGATTAGGATAAAGCAATGAATAAAACCAGGTCTTCTGGGAGGACCAAACAAAGCATTGTCCATGGCATTCTCACATCACAGCCAAAGCTCCACGACTCCAAGTGGACACTACACTGTCATGGAGGAAGTCCCCTTGCATGCCCGGTGGCTCTCAGTGGTCTGTTTCATTAGGCCAGTGCTCTGATAACATCACTTCTCCTAAGCATTCAGGAGTTGAGTGAGGGAGAAGCCAATGCGGAGAAGCTAATTACTTACAGTAACAATGAAAGCTAATCCTTATAGAATGTGTACTATACTTTAGATGCTGTTTTAATTGCTTTTCAAGTATTAATTTGTTTTATCATCACAACAGACTTATGAGGTAGGTAGGTAGGTAGGTAGTAGTAGCATCTTCTATTTTACAGAGAAATTGATCCAATACGGAAAGGTTAAAGCATGTGCCGTGCAGGGAGTGATGGTGTCCTAAATGATGGTCCTAGAATCTGGATACAAATAATCTACCTCTACTACATGAGACAGCCTTCCGAAAGCAGGCAACTGAGAGTTAACTCCTCTGAAATCTATTCCCTTGATGCCCCCACAAGGATACTGAAAGTAAAATGATTCACAGTGCCTGCTGGGAAGGATGGCATCCACATCTGGTTCCTTACTATGCAGGATATGTTCAGAAGAATCATATTTTGCCCATAATACACTTGCCTGAGATTCAGTTTCAGGAGACTTTTTACTTCTACAACCGCTAATGTAATATGAAGAGATCAATGGTTGCGTGTTGGTGTCTAGAAGCTCCCACGATAGGAGAGCTACTTTCCGTTCATCTTGTCTGAGCCTCACTCTACCCGAGATGTCATGCTCTGAGATAGTATTTCATTGAATCCAGAGCGATACAATGACCTCTCTTATGGAAATAAGACAGGAAACCTTTTAAGATTTGAGCCAAGCAGAGTGTTGAAAGACCATCATGGGAGCTACCTGTAGAAGCAAGCCATATACTGTTTACCAGCCTGAGACTCATCTGTCAGGTGGGGTTTTCCCTTTCTCCCACTAATTTTAAGACAACGACAATACCAAAAGAATACACGAAGGGACGCCTGGGTGGCTCGGTCAGTTAAGCATCCGACTTCGACTCAGGTCATGATCTCACAGTTCATGGGACAGAGCCCCGCATCGGGCTCTGTGCTGACAGCTCAGAGCCTGGAGCCTGCTTTGGATTCTGTGTCTCCCTCTCTCTCTGCTCCTCCCCCATTCATGCTCTGTCTCTCTCTGTCTCTCAAAATTAAATAAAAGTTTAAAAATTAAAAAAAAAAAAAGAATACATGAAATAGCCACATAGTCCGGTCTCCAAACTCTGGTGTACTTCTTCTGCAATAAAGGATTTTTCAACCACAGAGGTCTGGTTGAATTTCTTGGGCATTTCCTCCTTCTTCCTGCTCACCCATTCTCTCAGCTGGAACGTCTTTCATTTCTGGTCTGAGTTAGAGAGGCCGGGTAATCAGGCGACACAGAGAATATAAAGCTACGGGGGTTCCCTGCGGTTCAAAGGTGAATACTTGAAGATACCAGAATTACAGTGTGGGGAAAGGGTAGGGATAAAGCAGGAAACTGACATTTGACACACTAATGTGTCTACACTAATGTATACCCTACAGTTGCTGCATCAGTAACCTGCATATATCATCTCTTTTACAAACGCTTACAGCCAGCATTCCAGGAATTTTTACATTGAACTGAGAGCTTTACTAACATGACTTCATTTAATTGCAGCAACAACTCTTTGGGATGGACACTATTATTATCACCTTTTTTTTTTTTTTAACAGATGAGGAGAATGAAGTCCATTAATCCATGCATTCAATAAATACTTGACTGCTCCCTTGTGCAATTAACACTGCGGATGTATCAGCAAACAAAACACAAAGGACAAGGGACTTGCCCAAGATCACACATCCAGAAAATGAATGCTATACTTTGAAAGCTTGCTTGTTGGTATGTCCCTTTTATTTATTCTGTTATTCTATTCTTTTAATCCTTAAGCACTGAGAGGATAGATTTGATTGAAAACTGAGCAAATTAATACTCTCACCTCCTTCTCAGAGTCATACTGGTTAAATAAAGGAAAGTAATGGTTCCATGTAGTTGCCACAGAAGGAGATTCTCTAGGGCAGGTGGATCAGTCTTCACATCCCCACCCTTCCTCCCAAACACACATGTGCACACACACACTCACACAGGGACAACACACATCTGTTGTGTTACATGTCATTTCTTCATGTTCAGGGTGACTGTGAGTTCTGGTTTGCTTAATACAGTCAGTTTGCAGCCATTTTATTTTTTTTAATGTTTTTTTATTTATTTCTGAGAGAGAGACAGCATGAGCAGGGGAGGGTCAGAGAGAGAGAGAGAGAGACACAGAATCTGAAGACAGGCTCCAGGCTCCGAGCTGGCTGTCAGCACAGAGCCCGACGTGGGGCTCGAAGCCACAAACTGTGAGATCATGACCTGAGCCAAAGTCCGACGCTTAACCGACTGAGCCACCTATGCGTCCCAGTTTGCAGCCGTTTTAGATCAATTAATGTCCATTATTTTTAAAGCCCCTTTCACTTTGAAGAAATCCCAGCGCTTTTTTTTAAAAAAAATTTTTAATTTTTATTTATTTCTAGGAGAGAGTGTGGTAAAGAAAAGTCTCGGTGTCACGACTCTCTGAGTGAGAATCCTGCAACGAGAGAGAGAGAGAGAGAGAGAGAGAGAGAGAGAGAGAGCGTGAGCAGGGGAGGGTCAGAGAGAGAGGGAGTGACAGACTCTGAAACAGGCTCCAGGCTCTGAGCTGGCAGTCAGCACAGAGCCCGACGCGGGGCTCGAACCCACGAACCGCTAGATCATGACCTAAGTGAAAGTCGGACGCTTAACCGGCTAAGCCACCCAGGCGCCCCAAGAAATCCCAGCTTTAATGTACACTGTGTGATCACCATATTCCCACTCTGCACTGAAGTTCTGGACTTACCTGTTCCTGGACATTAGCTCTCTCTTGTTCATTTTAGTTTACTCCACTCTTAAAGGGGAAAAGGCCGCCGTTCCTTCCCCAAGCTCAAAAGAATCCATGATCAAGGGAGTTGGAGGGGTGTGGAGATATTGTAGAGCAGGGCTTCTTTCATGAGTAAAAGATGATTAAAATGAGAATTGGGGAAGGTAAGGGAGAAGAGGTTAAAAAGCAAAGACAAAGACAAAAACCTCACTCTAACCCATCCCTCGACCCCATGAAAAAACACCCCCAGGCCACCTCTTGACATTCAGCCCCCACTCCTGCCTTCACCCAGCTGAAGCCGGCAGTTAGAAGCCCAAATCCAGCTTTAAGGGTGGGATCTGTTTATTCCCCCAGGCTAGAAGGGATTTAAGGTCTTTAAAGGCTAAATCAAGGCTGAATATTTTCCTTGGGTACCAGCTGAGGCCAGGCTAAACCCACTGCACGGTCTTCTAGGGAACTCCTATAATAATTCTTGGGGACAGTTTCTGCCTCGAATTCTGAGTGCCAGTGAAGTTTTTCCCTAGATATTGCTAGTTATTTATCACCAGTATTGAGAATTTAGTCTTGCCTCGATTTGAGAGGAATTGAAATGTTCTTCCAAGTTCCCTGAGGCCTTTGGGAATTCGGACTCTCAGACACCGCCCCCCGCCCCTTCCTATCTTTTCCCCTTACTTCCTAACTGTTCCAGAAAAATGCCAGCCTCCCAAGACTGGACTTCCTTTTTTTTTTCTCTCCCTAACTCCCTCTGCTTTTTCCCCTTCTGGCTCTGAGGGGGCTCCATCCCACTCTCTTCACCCCCACCCTACTATGAGACCTGCTCCCCCCCCCCCCAGTCTTTCCCCTTCCTTTAGCGCACATGTTCCTCAATTTGATTTACTTCTGTACATTGTGTGGCTTTGCAACGGTCGGTCCTTAGAGAGCCCTCAGAGGGAGCACTCCATCTGTCAGCCTTTCGCCATCCCTCCCTGGCCCCCAGCCACCGGCCCTCCCTCCCCACCCCTCCCCTTCCCGCAGGCAATTTCTAAGAGCGCTGTGGAAGATTTAGGCAAACTTCCCTTACCCCACTTCTTCCCACCTCAGCCCACACTTGTTGGTTTTCCTTCCACTGCAGACCCCCACCCCTCTCGGTCCACTTGATCGCTGCTGTCCCTGCAGGGAAAGCCTCTGAAGCCGCTAGAGTCAGTGAGAAAGTACAGTCTGGTGAGGTCCTTTTGCGCCCCCTCCCCTACTGGGATGCTTGATGCCTTATAATTAAGACTTGCTGATCTAACAGCGTATTGGGTTCTCGGTCAATTCAGGATTAGGTACACAGACGGTAGGAGTCAATGGTGCAGAAAATCCCAAACTGCAGATAATCCAAAATTATATCCCATTTAACATATATCTATCTGTTCAAGTGCTGCGAGGTACTGAAGACACAAACATGAATAAAACAGGAAACACTTCAAGGATGCCAAGGGCCCATAGTCTAGTGGAGGCTATTCACATATACAAATAACTTTAATGGAGGAAAATGGTGATGAGTGAAAATATGTTCTAGGACTCTCGGAGAAGGTATTTCTTGGCTCAGGAAATCCAATAGGAGGTGGAATTTGAGCTATGCCTTGAGGCCGATGTATTCCCATGAACTCAGCACCAAATGGCAACTGGGCATTTTCTGCATCTTCCTTTAAAGCACCACAGTAATCTATTTTATATACTGTGTGTAAGTAAACTCGCAGGATTTTATTCATTTAAGGTGAAAACCCTAGGGTGTTTTGTTTCTGTGTTTTGTTTTGTTTGTGAGTGCAAAGGAAAACCCACAGATTTTTGGCTGGGGTTGATAATTTGATAACTTGTTTTCTGTGAGCTGTGTGGCATGATAGTACTAGCTTTTAAGATTGTGACAATTTGGAGCCATAGAGAATAACAGCAAACTCCTATTTGCAGAGAGCTCTAAATATCTGCCTTAGTTTTAACTCCCTTGGGCGGAAAGTCAGAGTTATTTTGTGCATTGAAAAAAAAGAATAGGTAAAATACCCATAGGGAGAGTCACTTGAATGGGGTTATCCACTGAGAAGGCTTGATTTAGTGACTGGAGCTTGTCTGGAAACAACCAAAACAAAACCAAAACCACTTACAGCCACTTTAGTGTTAAGAGGTGACTAAATCCTTGGATTCCATAATTTTGCCTCAAATGACCTAGCCAAAGGAAATAATCCCAAATCAGAAATACCTTCATGCATAAGTAAATTCATCCCTGTGTTATTTAGATAAGTTAACATAGGAAATAACTGAAATAGGCTCAATAGAATAATTAATTCAAGTTGGGTGAGTTCATGAGATAAGACTTTGCTGCTTTTCCTGGCTTCTTACAGCAGATTTCTATGACATAGAAAAATGGCATAAAGTAAATAAAAAGAATATAATATATGAAATTTTGTGTACAATGTGATCTCAGTCACCTGTAATGTATACTAAGAACTGAGGCTTTTCTATACTTATGCAGCTTCTGTCTACATTAACCTGGCTTCCCTATTCCAGAAGTTTTTGATCAGAAGGAAAAGGCTTCCAAATAACTTTATTGTTTATTTCAAGAATTTTGTGAAAAAAAATTTTAATGAACATTAAATGACAGTATTTTAAATGACTGTTTACTATCAAGACTCTTTAAACATTTTTTTAATGTTTATTTATTTTTGAGAGACAAAATGTGAGTTGGGTAGGGGCAGGGATAGAGGGAAACACAGAATCCAAAGCAGGTTCCAGGTTCTGAGCTGTCAGCACAGAGCCCGATGCAGGGCTCGAACTTACAAACTGTGAGGTCATGACCTGAGATGAAGTTGAACATTTAACCGACTGAGCCACCCAGGGGCCTCAAGACTCTTTAAAATATTCTCATCTCATAATCCTGGCTTTGCTTTCTTTCTCAATACCATTTTATTATCTTCATCCAATTATCTTTATTCCTCACATTGGAAAAAGCTTCTTAAACTATATACTTCTATCTTATAAGTATCCTGACCCCCTAGTGCCTCCAAAAAACAAAACAGAACAAAACAAACAACAACAAAAAGAACCCACACTTTTGGGACTCTGACAAAATAGTGATCTCCCTGGGTATGGAAAGTAAGAAACTAAACTGTGTCTTATAAACAACTCATTGGTAGAATTTTTGAGGAATCCAACATTTTCAAATATTCAAGAAAAAAAAAGCAAGAAAGAAATACAGCAGATTTTTAACAATCATTATTGTTTAAGCAGTAAGCTATGTTTGACTTTTCTTTTCTTTGTTTTTTATAGTGAACAATGTATATTTTACAATTTTAAAATGGATTATTAGTGGGGTGCCTCGGTGGCTCAGTTGGTTGAGCATTCCACTCTTGATCTAGGCTCAGGTTATGATCCGGGATCGGACTTTGCACTGAGAGTAAAGCCTACTTAAGGTTCTCTCTCTCCCTCCCCACTCCTCTAATCACACGCACGTGTGTATGCACACACTCTCTCTTTCTCTCTCAAATAAAAATTAAAAAAAAAAGAAAGAAAAAGTCGTCTTACTTTTCAATTAAATCTCTGCAGTGCACAACACAGCACATTCATTACATTTGTTGAGCAGAACCAGGAGAGGTCAGGGCGCCTGGATGGCTCAGTCAGGTAAGCATCTGACTTCAGCTCAGGTCATGATCTCACAGTTTGTGAGCTCGAGCCCCACTTTGGGTTAGCTAGAGCCCTGCTTTGGGCTCCATACTTGTTCTCTCTCTCTGTGCCTCTTGCTCACTCACTTTCTCAAAAATAAATAGATAAACGTTTTATTTATTTTTTATTTTTTATGTTTTATTTATTTCTAGGAGAGAGAGAGAGAGAGAGAGACAGCATGAGCAGGGGAGGGTCAGAGAGAGAGGGAGTCACAGACTGAAACAGGCTCCAGGCTCTGAGCTGGCAGTCAGCACAGAGCCCGATGCGGGGCTCGAACCCACGAACCGCGAGATCATGACCTAAGTGAAAGTCGGACGCTTAACCGACTAAGCCACCCAGGCGCCCCTAGATAAACCTTTAAAAAATAAAATATTGAAAAACTAAAAAAAGAACCATGAGAAGTTATCTCTAAAATCCTGCACTGCTGGTAGGACCACCTGACCTCATTGCATCAGTGTCTACGAAGCCCGTGTGATTGTCTGACAGTTCTGGGCACTGCCGGAAAATTGAACCAACAGTTTCTTTCCAATTACATGATATTATTTACGCTTAAGTAGAAACTCCAGAATTTCGTTTTGCAGGTGCTTCTCAGGAATAATCTCCTGATGGTTAAAGTCAAAGTGTTCTACCTTGGTTTCAACCTGCCTTAGATTACTCCTGCTATGAGAGAAAGACTATTTCTCTTCTCCAGTGAGATGTTCCTGTTAAAAATTCTTTACTCAAAACAAATGTTTTGTTCCAAGCCTCAGGGAGCTTTGGACTTTAGAATCCTTATAACACTGTACAAGCGATTTCATTAACTGTGTTATCAAGTGTAACTGGGCATCCTGAGAGAAAATGGTGAAGTGAGATGGTGAAGAATCCATCCAGGGAGGTACTTTAGAATACAAAAAGGGGAAATCAGAATGGCTTAAAATAGGAAAGTAAGATGTAGAATACAAGGTGAAATGAGCCAATTCTCATGATAGATAGATAGATGATAAAAGATGATAGATATAGATAGATAGATAGATAGATAGATAGATAGATAGATGATAGATAGATGATAGATAGATAGATAGATAGATAGATAGATAGATAGATAGAAAGATGAGAGATAGAGAGATGACAGATAGATAAAAGATGAGAGAGAGAGAGAGAGATAATGGGTAGATAGAGAGATAGATAATAGATGATAGATAGATCTCCTACTGGTTGGTTTCTCTGGAGAACGTTGACTGACACTATATACAAAATAAATTGTGAAGAAACATTATTTTATCTTTTGCAGATAATGATTAGGAATTAAGAGGAAAGTAAATAACCAAATGATGTGCGCGCCTATTAACTGTCGTAGCAGGGCTCCAAACCATATTTACCTGACTGAAAAGGTGATAATCTTTTGATTGCCCAGAGTGACTGGGGAGATAAATAAGGCTCATGTGTGAGGAAAGTGTAAAATGTGATGAAGCCCACACAAGGCACATGCTGAGGAAGCGGCAGAATCCTCAAGGGCTGCGGAATTTCAGACCCAGATCACTGGGTCATTCTGATACAGTCAATGGCTTATTCTAAAGAAAGGGCTTAGGTACAAGTGTCAGCTTGGCTGTGTGCCTCTCTGAGCATATTGGTTCATCCTCTCCAAAGTTATCATTCAGCCTTTATCTAAAAATTGAAGCCTAACAATGGAGCTAACTGGACCCATGGTCAGAGGGAGACCTTGAGGAGGTAAAATGTGATGGAGGCCATCCCCTCTGAAGGGGCCTGGGGCAACACCTCGTAGGAAAACTGCATTTCAGATGCTGGTGAGAAGCTCTAATCAGATCCCCTCCCAAGAAGGGCCAACTTGGGTTTTCACAGGTGGTGAGATAAGAAAGCTCAACTGTATCCTTAATTATCTCAGTGTCCCTCCCTGTGCATCACTATCTGGTGTTGCTGGGACTCAGAATGATTGGGCCACTGCCATGCACTCTCATGCTACTTTACTTCCCTGCATACCCCGACAGTAAATCTGGACTATGAAAGATTTCTGTGAATCTTGCCTTATAACCTGCAAGCCCCTCCTCCCTGAAACAACCCTAAAGATAGCAGAGAGAAGTGAAGTGGACGCCAGGAAGGGCAAATGACATGAGCTCAGGTGCATTACTTGGCCAAAGGGCCTGCTCAAAGTTTTGGTGCATTAAATGTACCTTTCTGTCTACCCATTCCTTCTGCCCATCTAAATCCAGCATGCCCGTCGTATCAGCGATTGTGCCAAGAGCCGGGAGTACAGAGATGAATAGGACAGAGTCTCTTTCTGTGGGATTTATAGCTCATTGTGAAGTCCAGAAATGTGACTGTGCCTTTAGGAAGGCAGTAGGAGGGCCTACTGAGCAAGAGCCATCCACCACTTCCGTTTTCCCAAATCCTGTTTACTAGCCTCAGCCTCAGGTCTGGTTTAGAGAAGTAGGTCAAAGTCCGTAGGGAAGACACACAGCATCTTGTCGGCTCCAGGATGAAGTGTTCACATCTTAGTTCCCACAGCTTTGTGCTCCAAGCACACTTCTCAAGCCCATCATTCACTGCTTGGTTTCTCAGTATTTCATTCTGTAGCTGCAGGGACTCCTTCACACTTCTCTGGTCCCTTCATGCCCTTTCAATGGCTTCACGCCTCTTCCAGTGTTATTTATTTCAAAAGAATATCTTCCCCCAAGTCAATCTTTTGGCTCATTGTTATTTGGATTTCTGGAAGCAAAACTTAGTCCAATCATTCCCATCTCTAGGAAAATTTTTAATACACCTGGAAAGAGCTCAGGTATCTGATGCAAGCTGTGTTCCCTCCAAAAAAGATGCATTGACGTCTTAACCCCTAGGACCTCCGAATGTGATCTTATTAGAGAATAGGTAATTAATGAAGTTAAAATGAGGTCATATTGGAATGCGGTGAGGCCCTATCCAGTATGACTGGTATCCTTAGGAGAAGATCATGTAAGACAGAGACACGCAGGAAGAATGTCATGTGAACACAGAGGATGGTAGTGATGTATATATAAGCCAAGGAACGTCAAAGTTTGCTAGCAAGGGGCGCCTGGGTGGCTCAGTCTATTAAGCATCTGACTTCAGCTCAGGTCCACGGTTTGTAGGTTCGAGCCCCACATTGGGGTCTGTGCTGACAGCTCAGAGCCTAGAGCCTGCTTCTGGTTCTGTGTCTCCCTCTCTCTCTGCCCTTCCCCCACTCATGCTCTGTTACTCTCTGTCTCAATAATAAATAAAGATTAAAAAAAAATTTTTTTTTTTTAAGATTGCTAGCAAACCACCAAAAGGCAAGAAGAGGAAAAACAGGGGTGCCTGGGTGGCTCAGTCAGTTAAGTGTCCGACTTTGGCTCAGGTCACCATCTCACGTTCATAGGTTCAAGCCCCGCATCTGGCTCTGTGCTGACAGCTAGCTCAGAGCCTGGAGCCTGTTTCAGATTCTATGTCTCCATCTCTGACCCTCCCCTGCTCTTGCTGTCTCTCTCTCTCTCTCTCTCAGAAATAAATAAAAACACTTAAAAAAACTATTTTTAAAAAAAAAGAGGAAAAACAAATTCCCCTCTTCACTTCAGGGGGAGCATGGCCTGACTGACATCTTAATATTGGACTTCCAGTCTCCGGAACTGGAAGACAATAACTTCTGTTGTGTTAAGACACCCAGGTTTTAGTATTTGGTTACAGTACCCCCAAGAAACCAATATAGTATTCCTCCTCCTCCACGCTCTCATGATACCCTCTTTTTAAATTATCTACCTATTAGTTTATCTTCCTTGAGACTGAATTCCTCAAGGGGAAGGGCTCCCTTATTTATCTCTGCTGGACCATCTCTAGAATAGTGCTTGATACAGAAAATAACTAAAAGCCTAGGTGCTGAGTCAGCAAATAAATGAATGATGAGGAAAAGGAGACTGGTGACTATGGGGGGAAACATGGAGATCCAGTCCAAGGGTTTGGTTTGGTTTTGGTTTTGGTTTGGTTTCTTTTATTTTTAGCAATCCCACTGCCAGAAATTTTCCATTCAAATCTTTGGAAATCTTAGCTTCTTCCTTAAATGCACCCCCAAAGGAAATAGTCATCAAGAATGGGAGGTTATGTGTGGGAGGGATTATTGCAAGCACTTTTGAAGAGGAAAGTTAATGCAAAGGAAGGGGCCCTAACTAGAGCAGCTCAGGTCGTTGAGGAGAGTTGTTCTCCCTTAGTAAAGAAGGCACGAATTTGGGGCCCAGAAAGATCCAGAGACATTCCTCTGTCTCCCGAGACTCATCCTTCAAGCTACTCCTTTCTTTTTTAACTTTTTAAATAGTTTTAGTTTTATTTTTGAGACAGAGAGAGACAGAGCATGAGCGGGGGAGGGGCAGAGAGAGAGGGAGACACAGAATCCGAAACAGGCTCCAGGCTCTGAGCGGCCAGCACAGAACCCGATGCGGGGCTCGAACCCACAAACCGCGAGATCATGACCTGAGCCAAAGTCAGACGCTTAACTGACTGAGCCACCCAGGCGCCCCACGAGCTGCTCCTTTTTGTCTTATCCTGAAATGCTTGCAGGTCACAAATCTGTTGTAACTTTCTTCCTGCGAGATCCGTTATCCCCCTTCCAAGAATTCCTGTCCTGTCATAGTTTTGGAGCAAGTTCTCAAAACTTCACTCCAGTGACCTTTTGAATAATGCTTTTTCTGATTCCTATTCCAAGCCTCTTGCACCAGAACTGCACCCTGCACTTATCTCTTAAAGGACCTATCTGCACGTCTACATATATTTAGACCAATCATGAGGCCCTCCTCTCCTTGAAAACAGAAACTAGGTCTTTACATTCTTTAACATCCATCTCACTAGGAGGGGTTGGGAGCCATTCTGAGCCCACTAGTCGAGAAAACTCCTGGTGAGGTTAAAGCAAGTTTGCACGGTCTCTTGCCAATCAGATGACAACCGATACCCACCCACCCCCCCTCAATTACTTCTGCTTGAGCACTGACCCCTAAGGTACCTTGTCGATCAATATCGGGAGTGACTTGTCCCCTTATTCCGCCCCTGGTATGATGATTGCACCTTGTGAAGGAACTTATTGTGGGAACTTCTTTTGATTATGGGAACAGACATCGTTAATTGGGGCAGTTCTGCAAGAAGACTTCTGTAAAACCTGTTTCTGTACATTTCCAAAAACATCTTATCACAGAGAGCTATCCATTATAAAAATTCCATTTTCTGATGCCATGTTAACGTCTGGCCTATAAATAAAGACACCAAAACCGAAGGACAGAGATGCCTGCCTGGTGATCAGAAAGGATCTCGGGGCTCTCTCCCTCGCTCCCTCGCCGACACCGTCCATCCTTCAGGGACCCCTGGACCTGCTGGAGCCGGCCTCCTTGCATGTCGGCGGAATAAAGAAAGGAAGGCCAGGTAAACTTTGCCCTAGGAACATCGCAACTCTTCTCCTGTTGCAGGTGTGAACAAGGGAAGAAAGGCGTTGGAGGGGAGGCTACAAAACACTACTCTGTAAGGGGAGTAGCGTTCTTTCCCACATGTGACAGAGCCCAGAACTCAAAGCATTGGGCAGTAATCATGGCAGGATGAGCAGCAAAGAACATTTGCAGGAAAGCCCTTGGGGTTGGGAAGAATGGAAGGAGCAGCAAAGGTAACAGTAAAATCTCACTCCTGAGAAGGAGTTCCATGCCCTTCTCTCTCCCTTGACCCGCGGACGGTGGCCAGGCGCAGGGAGGTAGGCAGCAGAGGGGATGGGACTGAGGAAGGTGCCTTTGGGTACAACTCTCTTCTCTCATTCTAGCCTAATCTAATTCCAGGGGCCCAGATTGGTTGGGAAGGACAAAACCATCCAGGCTAGAAGAGTCAAATATCCTCAGCAAATATTGGCGGTGCTCATTTACTCTTCACTGGCCCAGCACCCCAAAGGTGGGGGAAGAGAATTCCAGGCCGGAAAATATAATTAGTCAGCCTGCTGGTTTGGGCTCTAATTTAATCTGGGCAGCTGTGCCAGGAGCCCGTATTAGCATGACACTGGGAGGCGGGGAATATAATTACGGAGCAATAGAGAAGGGGAGGAGAGGTGGGATGGCAACCCGTTTGTGCCCAGTGTCCAGGATGGGGGGAGGGGCGGGAGTGAGGATTCCCCTGGGAGAAGGGAATAGGAAATAAGCTTCTGTCAGTGGATGGATGGCAACTTTAATTTGGCTTTTGAGAAATTATGTGTGTGGTGCTGTGTGTGTGTGTGTGTGTGTGTGTGTGTGTGTGTGTGTTGGTGTGTTGGGGGGAAACAGGGCTTTGTAGCTAGGGGCTAGTCCACTCTGCATGACAAAGGTGAGTCTGAGAGTTGATGGATGGCCTTGGTTACCTTGGAGGGGATGGGAGGGGGGTGTTGGAGAAGGTTATGGATGAAATCTGGACAAACCTTAGATACTTTCTCAGTGGCTCCATCTAAATGGGGTAAGCAGAATACAGACTTTAACTTTGCACACTCATTATCTCTTTTTTGCCTTTGTCAAAAGAAATGTGATTAAAAGGGTACTTCCTAGGGGATTTCATTCATAGCCAAAAGGGACTAGCTACTAATTTTACTTCTAGGGAGCTAACTTTGTGCTGGGCTCTGGCTTAAGCAGTTTATACTTTATTAAGTAGTCTTTATGAAGCTCCACAAGGTATTTGGTATTATAATCCCCACGGAACAGTGGAGGAAACTGAGGCTCAGAGAAGCTGAACAGGATGCGCACAGTCACAGCTACTAAGTGTCAAAGACACAGTAGAAATCGGGCCTGTCTGACCCTGCATTCTCTGCTGCTAACCAGCAACAGACTAACGGCATCAGTGGTGAGTTAGGATCACAATTGGAAACAGAACGTGGCTCTCACACAATACTGCCTTTCTGCGCAGAGCACTTACAGGGGAAGGAGGAAGCTATTAGCTGCCAGGATAAGAACTGGGTGTATGAGAGAAGTAGAAATAAAAGCCGTTGTCCTCATCCTCAACCCAGTGCTTCTGTCACTAGAAATAAGAATGTGATAGTAACCGCTAAATTCTTTGCTCACGTGGTGTGCACTGGGTGATACGCTGTCTCATTTCACGCCTATGGCACTTGGAGGTGGGCACTGTTACTGTCCCCTTATGTGAGAAGACGCCGGCTTCCAGGTTACATCGCTTGCCCAAAGGCTGACTCATGACAGAGCAGGGGTTCAAATCCGGTCCCCCCCACTCTCTTAATCCTTGTCTCTGATCCACCACACTCTTCCTTCAGACATCATTGCATCATATAAGGGAGCGTGGGGCAAGCTGAGGGCCAAGCACAAGCTAGCACACCTCCCCGACCTCAGGTTGGGGGGGGGGGTGACATCCCTCAGGCATTCCTGGCTGCCCAAGAACAAAGGAAAGGAAAGAAAACAAATGGCTAAGTGGTAGAGGTCACCGTCATGCAGGACAAGAGTCTCCATCAGTTTACAAATGTCTTAGTAAATTACAAGAAAAAGGCAGTTTTACCAATAGCCTAATCCCCACAAACCTATAGACTGTTTCACCTAGGATCACCCTCCCCTCCATAGGGATGTGGGGAACACAGGCAAGAAGGAAATGACAGGTAAAGGTAAATTTCCTTATAACCTGCAGCCCACTGACAAATTGACAAATACCTGAGGCAAATACAGAGTATAACATTTCTCCCTGGGAACCCTATCCTAATGTTAATGATTTGCTAGAGGGGAAAAAACAACCTTAGTGTGACAATAGCAAGGCTTCAGGTATCTTAAGGGTCCTCTTTAGCATATCAGAGTCCCTCTGGAGACCTCCTGTTTAGCTCCCCAACTCCATAGTATATAACCAGTCACTCTTCACAAGCCCAGTGCAGCTCTTCCTGCCCACGGGTCCTGTCCCCGCGCTTTAATCAAATCATCGTTTTGCACCAAAGACGTCTTCAAGAATTCTTTCTTGGCCTTCGGCTTCGAACCCCACCCCCATCACCCAAAGCCTTCATCACCATCCTTCCCTCTGTGTCCATGATGGAGCTGTGAGGCTTATCCACCCCAAGAAGTGACCCGAAACTTCCAAGGTGCATAGAAATCTTCCTTAATTTCAAGCCTCGGCCCATGCAAATCACATTTCAGCCTGTTATTTGAGGGAGTGGGGAGACATCCAGCTGTACTCGTGATCTCAAGTGTTAACTTTTCCTGCAGCTTTTAGCCTTTTCTGCTACCTACCCAGTGAGGACCTGCAAAACTGTTCTGTCCAGTCCTAGGGTCCTCTTGTCTTAGACCACAGACAGGTCTGGTTCTTCATTTTCTTTTGGTTCCATTACTCTTTCAGCCTTCTTTTTTCCTAGGCGAAGACCTCCCTCCAGGGCCTTGAAAGCCACTGGGACTAAGGAGGGACAGAGCCAGCTTCCTGCTCCCAAAGGAGGAAGGGAGGGAGGCTCTGCCCTGGACACAGAGGTAGCTGGAGGAGATGGCCCTCCCCGCCTGCCTGTCCCGCTTGCTCAGCTGCTCGCATCTGCCCTGCACCCAGGAGCGAGGCTTCTCTAGGGCCCCTGCCAATCTCCTGGGCTCTGGCAAAAGTGAGCCAACCAGGGCGCAGCTGCGTCCTGCATCCTGAAGCCCGCGGGCGCCGTCGGGTGGCTCCACAGTCCATGTCCAGGAAGCCAGAAGAGATGTCTTGATTCCACAGATCCCGCTACCCCTGACCTCCTCCACTCGCATAGCTTCCATTCCCCATGTCCTCTCTTTTATTCCCCAAACTCCTCCCGACCGCCTCAAAAGAGGCCACATGCTATCCTTAGAAAGGATAAGACCTTCGGGCTGAAGGTCCAGAAAAGCTTGGTTTCGCCTCTCGCTGGGTGGACAAATCTTCATCTATAAAATGAGACACATGGCACCTGCTCTGGGTTTCCTGCAAAGCTGTGTGCCCGGGAGGCAATGCCTGGTAAGGACGCGGGCATGTCAGTTACTGAGGCAAGACCAGGGCTGCCCTTGGCATCGCCGCCACAGAGAGGGGAGTTACAGAGCAGCAGACGTCTCAGAATCAGACACATCAGGCCTGAAACCCGAGAGCCTCCCCCTGAGACCGCTAGAGCGCATCTTCTTCGTCTGTCCCTTGGGGATAAGACTGCCTGCCTTGAAGCGTTACCAGGAGGCTCAGATAGTGAGCCGCCTGGAAGAAGCAGCGGGGGAGGGCAGGTAGTGAGAGCTTGATGCGTGTCTGTCCCCTCCGAGACTGTCGTGTTTCCCACATCCAAGCCAAGGCTGTAGGGCCCTGCACTATGGCTGTGGGGGCTGGACCTTGATTAAAAGTGCCTCCGCAAGGGAGCAGATACAACCAAGGTGCGTGCTCTGGGACCTGGCTGCACTGGCCTGGAGGAAAGGTGTCTCTTTATACCCCCCTCAATCTACCAAGATTGTTATGTGCTAGACTCGAGTGTAAAAGGCTTTCTGAAGCAGGTTAAGATTCCAGTACCAGAGCTTCAGGCAGAAAGAGTACAACACACAAGAGTTACAGTAAAACCACACACACACACACACACACACACACACACACAGCTTCCAGAAGGCGATTTCTATGAATGCCTCTGATTGCATCTGGCCCCACTCAATATAGTTTTGACACCTTTTTGACACTCCACTGTTATACTAAAGCTCGGAGGTGAGAGCTGAAACTTTGATGAGGAATAGGGTGTTTACGTAGTCCTCAAACAGTTAGGAGCACTTCCTACTTTTAAAAAAATTATCATTTTACAATTAAAAATAAAAAACAGAAAGAAAGTAGCATCTTGGGTTACCAATACTGAGGAAGCTGATACCAGATGCACTGAGGATACGACAGCACATACAGAACCCTGGCAAAGTCATCTAACCCAAATGTAGTCACGTGAAACTGCAAACAAACCATACTGAGAGATGCTCTACAAAAGAGAAAGGACTCTCCTCATTAAATGGCAGTGTCGTGAAAGAGAAAGGAAATCCGTATTAAAGGAGACAAGACACATGGAAACTACATGCCCTTTGTGGTTCTACACATTATTAGGAGAATAACAAAATCTCAATTAAGTTTATAGATGAGATAATAATATTTTATCCATCTTAAATCTCCTGATTTTGATCATTATGCCGTGGTCATGAAAATCACTGCTTTTAGGTAAGGGTAAAGGGGCATAACATCTGTCAATTACTCTCAAAAAGTTCAGAAAAATAGGCAATGTGATAAAGCAAAATATTGAAACTTGTAACTCAAAGGGAGGAGGGCACCAGAGTTCTCTTTACTCTTCTTACAATTCTTCCAAAACTTTACAAAACTTCCAGTTTGAAGTTATTCCAAAAGAGTAGTTCACAAAATGAAACAAACTTCAAACCCTGAAACATGACATTCAAGGATTTCTTAGCTCTAACCTCAAACTAACTGAGCAATCTTCTGTTCCATTCATTTTTTGTCATATGAATCACATTTAGCCACCTTGAGCTACTTGATCTTTCCTAAAACAAACCCTGTATTTTCCAGCTTGGTAATCCTGTTCATTCAGATCTCTGCCAATACAGACTTCTGTTTACTTCTTGAACTTTTAAAAAAAAAATTTTTTTTTAATAGTTCTTTATATTTGAGACAGAGAGAGACAGAGCACGAGTGGGGAAGGGGCAGAGAGAGAGGGAGACAGAGAATCTGAACCCACCAACCGTGAGATCATGACCTGAGCCGAAGTTGGACGCTCCGCCGACTGAGCGAGCCACCCAGGCGCCCCAAACATCCTTGAACTTTTGAAATCCTACCCAACCCTGGACATCCTGAATAAAAATTACCCAATACGAAGGAAGAAACCCTCAATAGCCCCTAAATCCACCCAGTCTGCTGGGTTAATTCCCAAATCTGGGTTAAGTCAACCTTCAGAGCACGGGGCTAGTCTCAGATGCCACAGCGGAAACCACAGACTGAATTCAGAGACCGACTATAGGCTGCCACCTGGTGGTCATT
This sequence comes from Hyaena hyaena, assembly GCF_003009895.1. Classification (NCBI taxonomy): domain Eukaryota; kingdom Metazoa; phylum Chordata; class Mammalia; order Carnivora; family Hyaenidae; genus Hyaena; species Hyaena hyaena. The sequence goes on along the minus strand of NW_024081296.1, from coordinate 689,463 downwards.
AGGACAACATTCGTTTGAAGAGTTCCTCTGTGAGCCAGTTTGGAGGGTGGGAAAAGTCAGAACACGATTCTGCTTGCAGCCTCGTTCAGTTCATCGGTGGGTTATAAAATCCACTTCATAGTTTATTTTGAGACTAGAGTTAAGATCTGTTTATTGTTTTTCACAGAATGCCCACTCAATAAATGATAGCTATTGTAATTAGAAACAAAATAGTACACTGGAATCTTAAAAACCATTTATTTTCACTTTTTCATTTTATGGTTAAGGAGCATGAAATCCAGGAGAGATGCAGAGCAAAGCCTACAGGACAGACCTGTTGATTCCTGACTCTTTTACCAAGTGTAGATCAGGAGAAACCAGTTCATTTTGAGCACGGCAAAAACTATAATAGGGAATCAAAGAACATTTTGAGTGGTCTAAATCCTTCATACCTATCTTCTCATGTACTTCCTTTTTTATTAAAAATTTTAACAGTTATTTATTTTTGAGAGGCAGAGTATGAGCAAGGGAGGGACAGAGAGAGAGGGAGACACAGAATCTGAAGCAGGCTCCAGGCTCTGAGCTGTCAGCACAGAGCCCAGCACAGGCTCAAACCCACGAACTGTGAGATCATGACCTGAGCTGAAGTTGGCTGCTTAACCGGCTGAGCCACCCAGGTGCCCCATGTACTTCTCTTCTTTTTTTTTTTTTATTTATTTTATTTTTATTTATTTATTTATTTTTATTTCTAGGAGAGATAGAAAGAGTGTGAGCAGGGGAGGGTCAGAGAGAGAGGGAGTCACAGACTGAAACAGGCTCCAGGCTCTGAGCCGGCAGTCAGCACAGAGCCCGACGCGGGGCTCGAACCCACGAACCGCGAGATCATGACCTAAGCGAAAGTCGGACGCTTAACCGACTAAGCCACCCAGGCGCCCCTCTTCTCTTCTTTTTAAACTTTATTTATTTATTTATTTATTTATTTATTTATTTATTTGGGGGGGGGGGAGTGCACAGCATGGGAGGGGCAGAGAGAGAGAGAGAGGAAGAATCTCCAAGCAGGCTCTCCACTGTCCATGTGAAGCCCGAGCCTGAAGGTCAAACTCAAGAACCATGAGATCAAAACCTGAGCTGAAACCCAGAGTTGGACGGTTGGACGCTTAACTGACTGAGCCACCCAGGTGCCCTCATTTCATGTACTTCTACCTTCTAAGGTCAGCCTGGCAAGCTGCTGGTTCCAAGTGGGTAAGGGCAGGAGGGGGCTCCCACGTGGGAGGGTGGAGAAGAACAGTCGTGTTGGGGGCTGCTGCCCGGGGAAGGACGCCATGTTTGCTCCCTTGAGGTAGACCAGAGCAGTCTGGGTGGTTATGCTTCACTTTCACTTTCTCTTATGTGCGAATCTCTTCCTTTCGGGTTATCTTCCCTCTAGTTCAGTGTCACTTTCTTCTCCACCTCTTCCTCCTTGTTTCTAAATCTAACAAAGAGATCTCTCCTTGGTGCCAATGCTCCTGCACAGACCAGGGGCTGGCTGGGGTTAGCTCACACGCCATTTCCGCCTCCTGCAGCTCTCCCTCTGATCAGCAGATGACGGACGGTTATCCCACTTCCTCTGATCAACTGACAAAACACGGATGCAAGGGTACAATGTCTTTCCAGAAATCCCTGGGTTGTTTTTCCCCAGTCCATCACACACCCTCTCCTGCCCTGTGTCTACTCCACTCTCTAGTCCACTGTGACTGGGGAACCGTCAGACTTTGGTGGGATGGCCTCGGAGCTCCAGGGCTTCCCTTTTATAGAGATGAGAGAAGGGCACAGGCTTAAGCAAGAGCCACCCCTTCCTCCAACCTATTAAGTTCCTGCCCCATCTCACTGTAGCCCAGGTGCTCAGCTCCACTTCCACCCCTGAGCCCACACTCACCTTACATTTTTTTCCCTTACACCAAACCCACAACAACCCCTGAATTCAGCCTGCTGTTGGGGCTTTTAATGCCGATCCCTTTAAAGATTTTAGAGTGCTGGACACAGAGACTCCAGTTTTAAATATTCCTCAAGTCCATGAGGTCACTATGAACTCATTCCATAATTTCTCCAAGGTTCAACCCACCTTAAATGCTATTTTACTCAAAAAAATTATATTGCTTTTCTCTCATCCTCTCTTTATTTTCCCACCACCAACGATATCATTGCCATGAGTGTCTGCTTTGAACCAAGTACCTGGTATAGAGAGGAGCCCTCCTAAAAGCCCTCTTCTAGACAGGGAGACCAAGATGAAAATTAGTCCACATTTCTTTTTCCTCAACTTCAAGGGTCTGACCTAGCCCCAGAAGAACCCTGACTCTCCTCCTACTACGTTCCCAGATCCTTCCCCCTCTAGTACACTTACACTCTACACTATGGGTAGATTGGTTCCCAGGATCCGTCCTTCTCAACAGGCTTGTAAACCACTGGGCATTCATTATGTGAGTCACACTTGAAACCCCCCAGTGAGGCCCTGTGCTTCTAAATTAAGCAGAAGAAAGATACAAAGAAAGATAGAAAGAAAGAAATCAGAAGAAAGATAGAACATAGCTTACCAGACAGTCCAACAATCTTAAGCTCAAACCATCTGAGTATGATGAAAGACATGAGTGTCATTATTTAATCTAGAGAAGACAGAACTGTAGCGGCTACAGTGAACAGCTTTCCCGAAAGTAATTTCCTTGGGATGCTCCTCAAAAAAAAAAAAAAAAAAATATATATATATATATATAAAATATATTTGAGAGCTACAAACTCGTTCTCCTTCTAGAAAAGTCATATTTCTATCAGCTTATTAAAAACATCAAGAAGTTGTGCCTTCCAATCAGGTTTGTCTTTTGTTAACCACGTATGGCCCCAAATTATTTGATTAGACTGGAAGTAAGTCCTCCAATGGATAACATTTTATATTGTCTCTTTTCATATCCCCCTGGATCTAGCTTATTTGTGGCACTACCCAGTTTGAGCGGATTTATAGTTTCAGATCTCTGAAGGCTTAAGCTCTACAGAGGCCTGTAATAGGTTGCTCTCCCATTCTGCAGGACTTACAAACAAGGAAGATAGAGCAAGGCAGAAGGAAGGACTTTCCCACAATTGAGTTGAGTGATTCAAGAGGAAGAGTGTGTTAGAAAGGTTAGCAAATCCCATTTCTTGGAACCCTTAACTCCCAGAACATAGAAGCAAAGAGAAGGAGAAGATGACCCTGGTCTGGTGGACCCTTTTCTGTCTGCAGAGAGTTTAGAAGACCCTTGATTAGCTGGACCATCACTTTCTCCTCCTAAGATTTTATCCACTCTGCCCACTTTTGAGCCTTTGCAATGACAAGGAGACAAACTAGCTCACACTCCCCCATCAGCAATTTGAAAGAACAGGACTCAGTGAAGAATGGGTGTTTGCTGAGCCTCAACATCTGAGAAATGAGAAAACTGACGACTGAAATGGAAGCAGGTCACTTGCATCTGGGCCTGGGCGGAGGGGCCCAACTTCTCGGCCCAGAGTGAGGCTGTGAGCCACAGCTCTCTGTCATAGGACAGCCTCTCTGAGCAGCCTTCCTGGCTTTCTCCCGGGTCTGACTGGGCCCTCTGCCAGGGAAGCTTTCAATTCTACAGCTTCAGAACTCACTCCAGCCCCGGCTCTGCTGTTTGAGGGAGGCGTCAGTGTTCAGAAACGGTTCTTACTTAGCAGTGCTATCAGGCTACCTGCCTGCAGGATAGTATCATTCATGAGCAATTTTTACTTGGCTTTGCAATGGACAAGAGTTGTTTTCTAATGTATTCTCTATTAACTTTACAAAGATTTCTTTTTTTTATTTTAAATAATTTTTTAAACATTTTTTTTTTTTGAGAGAGAGACAGAGACAGAGAGAGAGAGACAGCATAACCAGGGCAAGGCAGAGAGAGGGAGACACAGAATCCAAAGCAGGCTCCAGGCTCTGAGCTGTCAGCACAGAACCTGGCACGGGGCTCGAATCCACTAACCAAGAGATCATGACCTGAGCCAAA
>NW_024081296.1:637968-680468 GCF_003009895.1 Hyaena hyaena | reverse complement strand
CTGGCCCCCTGAAGGGGGGATGGAGACCTGGGATTAAGCATTACATAGTGGCCACAGGAATCAGAACAGTCATTTTTAGCTCAGGGTTTATATGACTCGCATTCTAATAGAGAATGGAGAGGAAGTTTGGTCTCAGCTTAGATCATGACTCATGGGCCCACTCTAGTCTACAGTAAGGGAAAAAGATCAGACATTTATTGCCACTTGAAAACTGACAACTGTTTTCCACCTGAAGGACAAAATCAAAGTGGGTATTCTGTACCCACTGTACTTTGTGCCCTGCCCACACCCACGCCTAATGCAAAATTGCTTAAACATGGATTTTGAGAAGAGAGGGCATAGATATGCGGAAAATATGAGGGGAGAATGAAAATGAGCACATGAGTGAAAGGGCTGCATTACCATGGAAACAGGGATGAAGAATTGAAGACATGGGTTCACAGAGCCAAGAAATACACTCGTCCTCACTTCGGTCTCTAGACCTTGCTGTCTACAAACCAGAACAGATGAACAGATGTCGCTTAGCCCTGCTGTCTTCATAGCTCATCCAGGTGAAAAAATTTAGTGTCTCCCAACAATGAGACCCCTGGATGACTCTTTTCCAAATGTATAAGTTTCGTATTTCCTGTGGCACTTGACAAGCCTTCCTTAGGACTCAGTCACACTGTGGAGGTGGGCGTAAGGAAGAAAAGGAAGGAGAGACAAAGAGGTCTCTGGTGGTCTTCTTTCAGTGTTTATTCGGCTGAAATTATTTGTGGGAGAAAGATGGTGAAAGAGAAGGGTAACATAGTTATACTGATTAATTGGATTTTCTTGGTATTATTTTTCAAATAACATCCCTCTTTCCCCCTGAAATAGATTGAACTGCTGCTTTAGACCACAGATGTCTCCCAATGCTCAATTGCTATGCTCAGGGTAATGGTTGTTCTGAAGACCTTCCCAACTACAGTGACATGGAAGAGAACTAGAAATTAGGAATGTGTTTCCTATCTAGGAAGGCATGTGAGAGCACAGTGTAGGCTGGAGGTGTGTCGAATGGGGTGCAGGCCACCTGGTTGGAGGTGGAGTTTGTCCTAGCTACAAACAGAGAAATGGCTGTCCTGGGATTTCCCTTTGCAATGGTGGTGATATGTGTGTATCTTGGCTGTAAATGAGGATGAGATGTGGAAGGTCTTGTGGGCCTCATCATGGAAACTCTGTTTCCTTCTTCTCTCTTCCCACGCTTGTTTTTACTCTTAGTCCCGGTTTATAGGCCCTGCTTGGGTGTAGGCACAGTATAGACAGAAGAGAGGAGAGGTCTGTCTGATACACATCCGTGGGAGGAGGCCCAGAGTAGAAACCAGAGTGGCCTGAGGAAGGCTGTGTGATGTAAAAGAAAAAGCATACACATGGGGCTCGGGACTTGTGACTTTGAGTCCCATTTATAACCTTAATATTTTATGTGATCTCAGATAAGTCTCTCTCTCTCATTCTCGTTCTCACCCTCCTTCTCTTTATCTTTATCTTTTTCTCTCTCTCTCCCTCCCTCCTCACCCCTACTCTTTTTCAAAATGACTGACTGGGATTAAGTGATCTCTCTGATCTCTTTGGGCATTAAGTAAGAAGGAAGGACCTACTTATTGTTTATGTTTCATCTCTGCTTAACAGCAACACCTCTCTTTCACCATATGGATTTTACACACACTACTGCATCATGCTGCTCACCCCTTATCCCTTCTTATAACTGGAAATATCCCAACTTTAGTGAATGCTTTACACTGAGGGAAGATTAATAATAATAATTGCTATCATTTATTAAGCACCTCCCTTATCTATCAGGGACTTAACATACATTACCTGATATTAGCTCTCAATAGCTCAACGAGTTGTGTTACCTGTTTTACATATAAAGAAACTCAGGTTTAGAGGGGACACGTAATTTACCAAGGACACTTAAGAAGTAGGGAGATAGACTGTGATTCCAAACAAGTTATTCTGATTCCAAGGCCCTTGCTCTTTCTACAATTTTCCTTCTCAAGAGTTGGCCATCCTCACCGGGCCCCTTAAAAATATCCCCGTGAGATACCTATCAACAGAGCTGATATTTGACAGGGACAAAATGGTAGATCCATAATGATGGTTAAAATATTTAAATAGTTCAGGGCACCTGGGTGGCTCAGTGGGTTAAGCATTTGACATTGGCTCAGGTCATGATCTTACAGCTGGTGAATCTGAGCCCTGCATGGAGCTTGCTGCCATCAGCACAGAGCCTGTTTCAGATCTTCCTTCCCCCTCTCTCTTTCTGCCCCTTCCCCACTTGTGCACTCTCTCTCTTCCCTGCCAAGTTATGATAAATACCAATTGCTTCAAGTTTCTGAGCACCCATAACCAAGCTAAGTTCCCAGATCTTCCCACAAGATTTCCTAAACTGGCTCTGATTGGCTGTGCTGCTCTAGAAACTTCACCAAATGTTCTGAAAGGCACAACAATCTGAAAGTGATGTGCAATTGTAGGCAGCCCTTTTCCTCTCAACTAGAACCAAGTTGGACCCTTGTTGCTAAACCACTCTGTAAGCCTGACAAAGGCAAAGCTGTTTTATAATCTAGTTGGAGTTCAGAAGGAAAACTCTGCTAATAACTGAACGAAGCAATGCTTCCTTCACTAAGGCTATCCCAAAGCCAAGGACAAATTAATTTTGGTTTATGCTGTCTCTTCTATACTAGGCTATAAGGTGGAGAGTTATTACAGCATGCAAAATGGATAATTTACAAAAATAGTTTCTCTCTTCTTTTACCCCCAATTGCATTTACCACTGTTTTTGGGTGGTGACATTAGGTTTTTTTCCTGTTCTATAATTAATGGAAAGGCTGCACAACTAAAGTCAGACCAACCTGAGTTTAAACCTCAGCATTACGAGATCCCAAATATATGACCCTGGGTAAGTCACTATCTCCCTGAGTTTCACATAACAATAATTAGCTCAAAGGTGATTGTCAGGATTAAGTGTTAGTGTTTACAGGAAGGTTGTATGGATAAATATAAGGTACTCTACACATCCCAGTTATTATTAGCACCTATCATTTTGACTCGCCCATGTTAATATATAGCAAAGCTGATGACATCTCTTTCTTAGAAAAACAAACTTGAGGTATATGATGTTCTCAATGTAGTAATAATGACAGAACTGCAAAGGTTTTCTCTGCTACTGAACTTGCTGTTTCTGCTGATGATTTTTGTTAGAAGAGACCCATTTCACAGCTCTTAATTCCTGACTCTCCTTCTGTCTAACTTCCATCCTATCAGCTGAAATTTCTATTTTTAACTATAACATCCTCAGAACAAAGAGAATTCCCACCTCTATTTGTTGTAGTCAGATTCCAGAACATTGGACAGATTGTGGAGAAATATTTGGGGCATGAACCTTTAGAGAACTGTAGAAAAGAGAAAATCACAAAGGGCTGGAAATGAGAGCAGAAGGGGAAAATGAGGTTTTAAAGGATAATCCAGATAAATATTGATAGAACCAGTGTGGGGATTTTTGGGTTGGAGGGGCAGGCAATTAGTAGAAACATCAGAGAAAAATAACCAGCAAGCTAGGACTTCCTTCCTCATAGACGTTAGATTAAATACAATATTATAATATAAACCAGCATCAAGAAAGATAGCAATCAGATTCCAAAAGGAACCTCTGACCAAGGAATGGAAACTTAGAATGGAACATTCTGGAAAAATAATTTTTTTAATATAAAAGAACTTGGTACTTTAAGCTTTACAAAATTTGGTAAGACCCATGTGACCCCTAATTCCATCAACAAAAGATCAGCATGGCTATGCCCCAAACCTCTTTCCTCTTCACTACAATGTATAAAAAATATACACACATTAGGATTTGAGACCTTGTGGAAAGTCAGGAGCACCTGTCCCACAACATATACTAAATGAGGGTAATTCTTCAGCTCCAGTCTGATTCTCACTTCTCTGCAGGTACAGCATTTGCTGAGCCCTTCCTGTTGCAAGGTACGATGCTGTGTCTGAGATGGGGCTTGGGGAAGGGTTGATGATGAGTGACACATAGCATCCAGATGGGTGACCATGTACCTCTTGCTGAACTTGGTAGAGGCACGTGTGGTGGTTGCTAGAGGCAGGTAAGAGATGCAATGACTTGAATCAGCCTTCAAGGTATAGACAGTTGTCTGCATAGAGAGGGAGGTAGATGACACTGCATAAGCCAAAGAAACAGAAGCGGAAAAGTTGAAAAAAATGCTGGAGGTCAGTGAGTAACACCTGATGGAATCATACTCATTTGGGTGCCTTCTCCGCCTCCCTCATTCAAGACTCACCACTTTCCTGGGTCAGTGAAAGTTGGAAGTGCAGGAACCTCATAAGCCAGGGTCACCTTAAAAGGGGATCTGCCAAGTGGGAAGTAACACCAGAGGCTGCTGGACCATTTTCTAAAGCTTTTGGAGGAAACTATACAAAGGCATTTGCTTTTACAGGTATTATCCATGCAGATATTTTAAACCCAACTCAAATAAACCCATATACATTGGCCTTGAAGGTAAATGTATACAACATTGAATCCCACCAATTCATTTTCAAGAGGATGAAACTGCTCCCCAAGGAGAGAGTGTCATTGACTGGCCAGAAGTCAATGAATTGGACAAGAAGTTTGGAAGAATGCCCACATCTCCCGATTCCTCCCAGTGAGCACTCTTTTCACTGCACCACACTCTGTGTACATGTGGGCGTATGTGTTTGTATGACTTGTCTGAAGGAAATATCTCCACACCCTTCCCTCTATTACCTGAGGCCCCAAAGCCTTCAAAGGTGCCATCTCAACTGGTGCCTGCACTCATCCTTCAATTCTTTCTAACGCTGTCACTGCAGATGTGGTCCTCTGATATCATGTGCCACTTCCTCCAGATTCCCACGAAGAATACCCAGTTTCCTATCGCTCGGCAGCACAGCTTCTTCCCAGCGACCACTCACCAGACAGGTCTATCCCTCCCTCCCTCATAGTATCGCCGAGCTTCTCATTCCCCTATAACACCCATGAACAGGTCTCTGTGGCAGAGATTGCGAAAATTGCTCAATTCCCTGGGCCCACGTCCAGTTGGCCACTGTCGAGATTAGCTTAGATATGGCTTGCATCTTTTCTTTCGGACTTGAAACCATGTGGCTTTCCCTAGTGAGGAAGGTATTCCACTCTCACACAGATTGCTCTAAAAATGGTTGTCCTTCTCAGTGGATGGTAGAGACCTTAACTTGTCTCGCCTTTTTGTTGCCATAACCGTAATAGTCATTCATAGACCTACATACATGAAAGCCCTTCTTTGGAACACTCACATATGGAGAATTCTGGTTCTATAGGCTTTTCCCTGTAGGTATTTACATTGAGTAGAACCTTTGTGCATAGGGCAGAAGAGCAAATAAGAATAGTTAAGAAGGGGCACCTGGCTGGCTCAGTCAGAAGATCATGGGACCCTTGATCTCATGGTCGGGAGTTCAAGCCCCACATTAGGTATAGAGATTACTATATAGCTATAGAGATTACTAAAAACATAATAATAATAAACTTAGAAAAGAAAGGAATAGCTAAGAAATTACAACTTCTGTTCATAATTAAAGGAACTTCTAGAACAGAAACAAGTCTTAGACTACCTCTCAAATTCATCTTTTTTCTCCAACTTGAAGCTGGAAACACTGTTACATGCTTAGTTATAAGTTCATTGTTAACACTTTCTTTTTTTTTTTTTTAATGTTTTATTTATTTCTAGGAGAGAGAGGGAGAGACAGCGTGAACAGGGGAGGGTCAGAGAGAGAGGGAGTCACAGACTGAAACAGGCCCCAGGCTCTGAGCTGGCAGTCAGCACAGAGCCCGACGCGGGGCTCGAACCCACGAACCGTGAGATCATGACCTAAGCGAAAGTCGGACGCTTAACCGACTAAGCCACCCAGGCGCCCCCATTGTTAACACTTTCAAAGTTGATCTCCCTATATAGGCCTCTTAGATTATGATGAATCTGTAACACAATGGGCTCCTTTGGGGAATAGTCACCTACTATGAATATTCATTCATTTAGAGAATAAGTATTTACGAAGCAACTACAATGAATTCTTTTCAGTTTTATGCATTAAGAATACAGCAGTGAACAACCCAGACAAAATCTCTATCCTTGTGAAGTTTATATTCCAATCAGAAAATCAAACAATAAATTGGATGAATAAATAAAATATAAAGTTTGCTAGTGANAAAAAAAAAAAAAAAAAAAAAAAAAAAAAAAAAAAGGCAGGGAAGGAAATACATGAAGGTAACTATTGTAGGCCAGGTTTGACTTCATGAAGAAGGTTGGTTAAGAATGAGCTTTGCAAGGATATATGTAAAGGCCAAGGGAGAGGAATATGGAGAGGTGAAAGAACATGAGAAAAGTGTAGGGTTTAAAAGGAGATAAGTATTTTCAGGAGGCAGAGAGGAACTTAGCCTATATGTGTGTAATATATTTTCTAAGTTGTGGAGGAATGTAGAATAGATCCGTATCACAGAGGATGTTGAAACCCAAGTAGAGGCGTCTATCTCCCATCTCAATCGATGAGATTCTGACACTCTGCTAGGCCTTTGGGGGTTCAGCTGTAAAATGACACATTGCAAGTTTATGGTATGAGAAGCATCAAATTTTAGGGCATAATGTCCCTGTTGAGAAACCGAGACCAGAGAAATGGACTAAATTTCCCAAAGGCATACCAGTAGCAGGTGGCAGAGTAAAGTGTGAGAGTCACATATTCTTTCTTTCCTTCTTTCCTTCCCTCTTCCTTCCTCCCCGCCTTCTTTCCTCTCCTCCATCCTTCGTCTCCTCCCTCCTTCCCCCCATCTTCCCTCCCTCCTTCCTTCCTTCCCTCCTTCCTTCCTTCCTTTCTTCTCTCCTTCTTTCACTTCTTCGTCCCCTCCTTTTTTCCTGCCCTCCTGCCTTCCTTTTAAATTCCCTTCATCACCGAAAAAGCTCTTTGTGAGCTGGAGAGTTCTTGTGGTTTAGATGAGGTCCATTAACTCTGGGAATTAAAGACAGTAGGCAAGTCAGTCTTTCATGTTTTCTTCTCTGGACCAACTGACATTAACGTAGTCAATATTTTGAAGGTGATGAGCTCGGTAAACAAATCCCAATCAAAGCTTTTAAGACTCTTTTCCTAAGTTCATTCTAGTGGTAGTTTCATTTTGACGTTTATCACTTCACAGGAACTCTGTCTAAAGGACAAATTTTTTTCTGCACCACCTCTTTGTGGCTTGCCTGCGTCACAAGCTTAATGTATTCATTTAATTTGCCTGAAAAGGCACAAGCAGTGGACAAAGCGCCGGTGCCCAGAGTTAACAACGACTCGTTGTGCTGACTGCTGTCTCTCCTAGGAGGATATTTTTGCGCTTGGTCTGGACATGAAGTGAAAGAATTTAGCTCAGACAACAGTAACTATGTATTAGTTTTCTCTGGACATGTTTTGTCTGTAACAAGCAGAGGCATCCAAAACAATTTTATTGCCCTAGGAAGGCACCATATATTTGGGATGTTCTCAAAAACAGCTGTTTTAGCGCCTAAATTGTTGCACACCTCCCTAATGATTTTCTTTTTCAAGCCCTTGAAGAATAAAAGTCTAAGGAAACTGGCACTCTTCTTATTTTTTTCCTTTTGTTTTCCCTTGCTCCCACAATTAAAAAAATCAATGTTTATTTATTTTTGAGAGAGAGAGAGAGAGAGAGAGAGAGACAGCATGAGCAGGAGAGGAGCAGAGAGAGAGAGACACACAGAATCTGAAGCAGGCTCCAGGCTCTGAGCTGTCAGCATAAAGCCCAACAGCGGACTCAAACTCCTGAACTGTGAGATCATGATCTGAGCTGAAGTCGTATGCTTAACTGACTGAGCCACCCAGGCGTCCCCTCCCTTGCTCCAACAATTAAAAGCACAGCAATGAAGATGAAGCCATTGATGGCAGCTCCAGGGAGCAGAGGAATGAGAGCTAATGGACAGAGTATAAGGACAGAGTATAAGCTAATGAATGTGCCTCAAGGTACATCGGCCTCAAGGCCTTTTAAGCTCTATTTGGACAGTCAAGTGATGTTTCCCCTCCTTCTCTCTCTTTGAATAAGTGACTAATGGCATCAGAATATATCTTCGGGAGGAACACAGAGATGTTCAGTGGGCAGTGTTAAATGAAATATAAATGCATTGGGGCACCTGGGTGGCTCAGTTAGTTGAGCATCTGACTCGATTTTGACTCAAGTCATGGTCTCAACAGTTGTGGGATTGAGCCCCACGTTGTGTTCCACACTGAGCATGAAGCCTGCTTAGGATTCTCTCTCCCTCTCCCTCTGCCCCTCCCCACGTCTCTAAAATAAAAACTAGCATGCACACACACACACACACACAAATGCATTGATGAACTGAGGGGTTAACTCACAGCTGTGGAGAAACCCAAGTTGACAAATTAGAAAATAATGATCCTGAAGGTTGTGACTGCTAATTGCATAAAGCCATGACACTTTGTTGTTTGTATTATGGGATTTCTTTTCCAAGAGAGATCTTATGTGGACCCTAATGTATGAAACAGGAAACAAAACCAAACAACAAACTCAGAATGGTTGTGGTTGGAGTGACATCCAGGCTGTGGCACCTTAAAAAAAGTTGTTTAACCTTTGAGACCTGGAAATTCTTCATGTATCTCTATGAAGAGCAAATGAAGTAAACTGTGTAAATTGCAAATTTAGAGGCGCCTGGGTGGCTCAGTAAGTTAAGCATCCGACTTCAGCTTGGGTCATGATCTTGCGGTTTGTGAGTTCGAGCCCTGCATCAGGCTCTGTGCTGACAGCTCAGAGCCTGGAGCCTGTTTCAGATCCTGTGTCTCCCCCTCTCTCTGACCCTCCCCTGCTCATGCTCTGTCTCTCTCTGCCTCTCAATAATAAATAAAAATGTAAAAAAATGCAAATTTAAAGATATTTCATTTTAATGGAAGATTCTGAGAGGCAACATCATTAAGGATTAGAAAAAAGTTATTTTGTTTTGTTTTGTTTTGTTTTGTTTTGTTTTGTTTTGTTTTAGAGACAGCATGCACTCAAGGAGGGGAGGGGCAGAGAGAGAGAGAGGGAATCTTTAAAAAAAATTTTTAGCGTTTATTCATTTTTGAGAGACAGAGAGAGACAGAGCATGAGGGGGAGAGGGGCAGTGAGAGAGGAAGACACAGAGTCTGAAGCAGGCTCCAGGCTCTGAGCTTGTCAGCACAGAATCCAACAGGGGTTTCAAACTCATGACCCATGAGATCATGATGTGAGCTAAAGTCGTACACCCAACTGACTGAGCCACGTAGGCGCCCCTAGAGAGAGAGAGAGAATCTTAAGCATGCTCCTCGCTCAGCACAGAGCCTGATCCTACAACCCTGGGATTATAACATGAGCCAAAATCAAGAGTCAGATGCTCAACCAACTGAGCCTCCCACATACCGGAAACGTTATTTTTTAATACAGTATGTCACCTCTCATGAGAAGTAGCAGTTCTTTAGGTTAGAAGAACTTTCTCAATGTCCCTTACATCATAAGATATTTGAAGTTCCCAGATTTGCTGATTTGAAAGACTTGCTCTCGTCTAGTTCAGAGCTTTTTTTTTTTTTTTTTCTTTTGGAAACCAGAGGAAGGGCTGGACAGCTCCTTCCTCTTTCTGGATGGGCAGAAGGTTCTCGCTCCTTCATGCAGACCTGGGAGACCTGGGAAGATGTGGGGGCACCCTGGGGTGGTTTCTGAACGGACTATGTGTTTCAGATCTCAGAAGAACAGCACTGCGCCACAGAAGGTCCTGAAGTCTGAGCCAGGGCCATGGAGGGCTCGGTGCTGAGCCCCACATCCTGGGAGAAGCGGAGGGCCTGGCTCCGGCAGAGCCGCCACTGGCAGACCCAGGTCTTGGAAGAGGAGGCTGCCGCTGCCCTGCAAGATGCCTCAGATCCTGAGCCTTCCAGCCTGGATGACGTTTTCCAGGAAGGTAAGAGGCGGTTAGACAACAGACTTCCACGTTGCCTGGTGGGAGGGGGGGAAATGTGCCGACAGGCACAGGTCTGCCGAGTGTGGGCAGCGGGTCCCTGGTTGAGGCTAAGCATTCAGGGAGGATCCTTCTGAGGAGTCTGATGAGTTTCAAGGAAGAAGAGTGAAGTGGTACAAGGTACAGATTATGGGAGACAGGGAGATAGACATAAGATTAGGAAAAATTGTTGCATCATCCATCAAACATCATCCATTGTTGCATCATCCCGAGCTGTTAGGGCCTGAGGTCAGGGTTCTCTTGAACGCCTTGGGGTGTTTTTATTTTGTCTGTGCAACAAGGCTCCACTCAGTGTGGATGCTGGGACTCTGGCTGTAACTCTGCTGCTAGAGAGCTGCATGACCTTTGGCAAGTCACCTACCTCTCAAAGGCGTATTTGTCTAATTGAAGTGGTCGTGCCTCAAGTAGTGGTAGTACATTTTCTACATGACCCTCAGAGCTTCTTCAAGGCTCAAATGAGACTATAGACAAAGAGTTAAAAAAAAAAAACACTTTTATATAAATAAATCCATCCCTGCTTATTTGGCAGAAAACAAAAGTGTAAACACAAAATTCTGATTTTTGCTGTCACTTTGTTTTCTTTTTATTATTTTTTAAAATTTTATTAGAGAAGAAGCCACCCCTGTTCCCTAACCTGGAGGAAAAGGGAGCCGTGGGGCTGTCATCCTGGGCATTTTCCAGGTTCTGGGAAGAAGTGGGAGGGAAGCAGAGAGAGAAGAAATATACACTATTTTTATACGTGGGAGTATTCCTCTCATATCTTACAGAAAAGCTTTGTGGGGTTAAAGGGGTCATGGCATGGCTTACATAAGGATAAAGTTGCAGAACGGGCTGAGTTGCAGGGAGGAAGTCTGACCTCCTTTAGCTCTCATGGCAATCTGATCTCTGCTGTTTCCAGGGAATCCGATCAGTAAGATTGAAGACTGGCTGCAGGACTGTGGGTAAGTGCCGGAGGGGCCGTGGCACCGAAATGGGTGGACGGCGGGATCTGCTAACAGGCACTGACTCTCGGGAGCTCAGAGACAGGGAAATGGGTTTGATTTGGGCCTAATGATTAGATAGATGCGAGGTTGAAATGGTGGGCGGGGGGTTGTGGATTGCAAGGGTTTGGGGTGAATGTGGGCACTGGGCCTTGAGTGAGTTGCAGCTCTGGGCAGAGACTAAGTTAAGAGTGGAGGTCTGGAAATCCAGGCTGGATGTGGTCTAGAGCCCAGAATGATGGAAATCTGCAGTTGTGGGCACTGTCTGGGCTGTTTCTGATCCCTCCTCCATTGCTTCTTCTTCAGACTGGAGTCTGACACCGTATAACAAAAGAGGGGTTAGAAACCCAATTGGCCTTTTTTTTTTTTAATTTAAACTCAAGTTAGTTAGCCTGCAGTGTATTATTGGTTTCTGGAGTAGAATCCAGTGACTTATCACTTACATACAACACCCAGTGCTCATCTCAAGTGTCCTCCTTAATGCCATCACCCATCTAGCCCATCCCCCACCACCTCCCCTCCAATAACCCTCCGTTTGTTCTCTGCATTTAAGAGTCTCATATGGTTTGACTCCCTCTCTCTTTTTATCTTATTTTTCCTTCCCTTCCCCTAAGCTCATCTGTTTTGTTTCCTAAATTCCACACATGAGTGAAATCATAAGATATTTCTCTGAAACCTAATTGTTCTTATGATCATAGGAATTCATCACTGTGTTCATTTCTACCACAGAACACAGGAAGCAGTGAAGAACTAGAGAAGGTACTTCAAGGCAAAATGCAGTATCTCTCTCCTCAGAAACAGTAAAATATGATACCCCACACCTCATCAGTACCATCTTAGGCTCAGTCTACCCAGACACAGAGGGAAAGTTTCTATGCCCTACTTAAACCTGATCCTCTGTGTGATGATGCTGAGAATTCAGCTCCTTAGTGCCCCTCCAGGAATGTTTCAGACTTTACATATTCTTTCATCTGAACTCACCTGTAAACATATAAATAAACCCATCCTTGCTTATTTGGTAGGAAGGTCATTTATTTCAACTCTGTCCCAGAAGGTGAGGTCAGGAAGGACTTATCTTGTGTTTTTGTGGTTTACAAATCATATTGTCCTTATTGTCTTAATCTGGTTCACAATTCCTTGACTTCAGAGTAAAGTTGCCCTCAAAGTTCAGAAAGCGAGGCGATGGTGGTAATAGGAATGTTGGCACATTTTGGTGCATCATAACTGTCCTAGGATTTACAATGCTTCACCTGATACCTACTGGAGAACCAATAACTGGTTCCGTTAATGTCTTTCTGTCATGCACACTCTTGGGTCAATTTACATCAGTAATCATTGACAGTGCATTTGCCAATGTCTGATTGTCTAAATGTCCTGAAAGGGGGCCAAGTAATTTAAAATACTTGAATTAAAACTTACTAAGTATGGGGCGCTTGGGTGGCTCAGTCAGTTAAGTGTCCGACTTCAGCTCAGATCATGATCTCACAGTCCATGGGTTTAAGATCTGCATCAGGCTCTGTGCTGACAGCTCAGAGCCTAGAGCCTGGTGAGATTCTGTATCACCCTCTCTCCCTGCTCCTTCCCCATTCATGCTCTGTCTCTGTCTCTCAAAAATAAATAAAAGTTTAAAAAAACATACTATGTTCTAGCTGAAAAGAATAAATTCACAGAAATACAAGATTGTAAACTCCAGATATTACCTTTCCCCACCTATATTCTACAAAGATAAACCCTAAACAAAACATGGACTGAAAAAATAGTCTGGTGAGTAAAAAGTTCCAAGATTTGAGCCAAAACTTGTGCTCATTCTCTGTATAATCACCTGTAAGAAAACAATCGACGCTCCTTCTATTTCAGACTCCTCACCTAGAATGTGGAGAGCTAGAATAATAAAGTTTCAAAGTTTCTTGTGAGATTTAAATGATACAATATATGCACAAGTGCTTTATGCTCTGTAATAATATGTGAGTGGTAAGGCTTATAAAGGAGGGACTTTGTGCTACTTGAAAATTTCACAAAATAGATCTGCTTGTATATTTAGCATCTGTCTGTCTAGATCTCTTTATTTCTCAGAAAAATATGTGTAGAAGGGATACACACCAACTCTAAGATAGTGGTTACCTCTGGGAAGGAAAAAAGTGGGAAATAATAGGAGTAAAATGAGGCGGTAGTTATATTTTTTAATATTATATTTATATTTTTATTAAGAGAGTTCAGAAACAAATATGGCAAAATGCTTATAGGTGTGAAAGTAGGGTTGCAAGAGCAAGGGTGTCTGTCATATTTTCTTTACCTTTCTACTCATTGAAAAAAATTTAATAGTCAACTTTAAAAAGCCCATAGGAAAGTCTCTTAACATTTGTCAAGGTGCCTGCGTGACTCAGTCAGTTAAGCATCCAACTCTTGATTTCGGCTCAAATCATGATCTCATGGTTTATGAGTTCGAACCCCACATTGCTCTCTGTGCCAAGAGTGCAGAGCCTACTTGGGGTTCTCTCTCTCCTCTCTCTCTCTTTCTCTCAATATAAATCAACAAACTTAAAAAATCCACATTTGTAAAAAAAAAAAAAAAATCCACATTTGTCTCTGAAGGGGGAATTATTAGGTTTATAAAGTATTTCCAATTATATCTATTTTCTAATCCCCCCTAATACAAATGCAATACTTTTTAGTTATATGGGAAAATTAGAAAAATTAAAGGTTGATGATGATTGATGGTAGCAAAAGAACTCTTGATTTTTATAATAGACATTGAAGGGGCGCCTGGGTGGCTTAGTCGGTTAAGCGTCCGACTTTCGCTTAGGTCATGATCTCGTGGTTCGTGGGTTCGGGCCCCGCGTCGGGCTCTGTGCTGACTGCCAGCTCAGAACCTAGAGCCTGTTTCAGTCTGTGACTCCCTCTCTCTCTGACCCTCCCCTGCTCACGCTGTCTCTCTCTCTCCTAGAAATAAATAAAACATTAAAAAAAAATTTTATAATAGACATTGAAGAAGATAGGGATAATGCATTCCACATATGACTTTCTGAGTCACCACAATGTTCAATTCTTAAGCCGTCAAGACCACAGAGGAGAGAAGATGAACAAGGAACCCACTTTCACTGGATATCTGTCCACTCTGTTGACAGATGCCCGGGAGGCACTTTTCAAATTTTATTTCAAGGCTATATGGTTTCCATTTTCTTTCCAATGCCAAATAAACATGCTCTGATAGCAAGACAGTTTTGTTTTCTGACAAGCTCTCCAAGAACACCCACCAACTTCCTGGGTAATTTAGTGTCAGTGTCTCTCAGTGTATTGAATCTAGTGGCAGACCATTCCACTGCAGATCTAGATCATGTATATCTTCACAAACTATGCCTCTCCTTTTTATTTCTCCTCTTAAGGCTCCCAGTGGGTTTTCTAGGATATGAATGTGCTGCTTGTGAATCATCAGAGGTTGGGTTAAGAGCCCAAAAATCATCTGTGTGACCTTCAGTTTAAATCTCGCAGGCAAGATCTATAGAAATTGCTGGAAGAGGCTAAAAATAGTCACATCCTTCTTCTCACAATCCAATCCTCCTCCTACTTTTGTTTATGAACTGGGTATACAAGACAAGTGGCACCTGGGCTCTTCTATTTCAGACTTGAGATGATGTTAAGGGACCTTTCAGTGGAAGATGGAGAGAGAGAAGCAGCTACGGATCTAGCCCCTAGTCATGGGTTTTGTCCTAAACATTAACACAGGAGAGACCTGGGACTTGGGTGATGGCTGTGAAATTTTAAATCAACTTCAGGTCAATCAGTAGATCCAGGCTCATTTTCATACTTCTGTAGTTATATACACAGCCTACTGTTCCAAAGCTCATCCTGGGCTGGTCCTCATATAGAGTGTATAGACATGCCTGCCAGGGCACAACTAGAGAAGAGAAATATAGGCTGAACACTGAACAAAACTTGTATCTAGTGCATAGGACTGAGTTTTGCTTGGACAAACCAGAAATTTTACCAGTGGTATTTTTTAAAGTAAATTTTATTGAAGTATAGCATACACATCAATAGAATTTTTCCTTTTAATATAACCATAGTGCAGCTCACCAGGTATATGTGTCAGTTACACTAGATGAATAAGTTTTAGAGATCTATCCAACATAGTGCCTATATTAACAATGCAGTATTGTCAATGCAATATTGCGCACTTCGAAATTTGTTGAGGGTAGATCTCATGTTAAATGTTCATTCTTTTTTGTCATTGTGAAGCATTAATTTACCATACAACTTGTCCTTTTTACAATAGAGATTTTGTGTCTCCAGTTCTGGAAGGCTCTGATACTTGTGTTATGTGTAGGTACAGCACAAGCATTAAATGCAATAGTCGATCTCACTATTCTAATAGTTGACTTTATATGTTATCGTTTTTTAGTAGTAATAGTACCCCAATGTTCATTGCAGCACTCTCAACAATAGCCAAAACATGGAAAGAGCCTAAGTGTCCATCATCTGACTAATGGATCAAGAAGATGTGGTTTATTTATACGATGGAATACTACATGGCAATGAGAAAGAATGAAATCTGGCCATGTGTAGCAACATGGATGGGCCTTGAGGGTGTTATGCTAAGTGAAATAAGTCAGGCAGAGAAGGACAAATACCATATGTTTGCACGTATAGGAAGATTAGGAGGAACTTAATGGAGAGCCGTGGGGGAGAAGAAGAGGAAAAATAGTAGGGGAGAGGGTGGGAGGCAAACCATGAGAGACTCTTGAATGCTGAGAACAAACTGAGGGCTGAGGTGGGGTGGGAGGGGGGGAAGGTAAGTGATAGGCATGGAGGAGGGCACTTGTGGGGATGAGCACTGGGTGTTATATGGAAACCAACTTGACAATATACGATTTAAAAATAAATTAATTAATAAATTAATTAATAAATTAATTAATTAATTAAAAGTATACTTATCATGATGGGCACTGAGTCATGTATAAAACTGTTGAATCACTGTATGTACACCTGAAACTAATATAACACTGTATGTTAACTATACAAGAATTAAAATTAAAAACTTAATAAAAAAGTAGTAATAGTAAACATAAATTTATACTGATATTTGTAATAGTATATATGCTAACATATATGTTCATAATATTATATGAAAATATATTTTTGTGTAATTATCTGTTAGGAAAAGAAGCACATTTTTAGTGTTGCCCATTCTTTTATTTTTAATTTAAATTCAAGTTAGTTAACATTGAAATTAGTGATTCATCACTTACAAATAATACTCAGTGTTTATCCCAACAAGTGTCCTCTTTGATGCCCATCACCAGTTTAACCCATCCCACATTCACCCCCCAGCACTCCGGAAACCCTCAGTTTGTTCTCTGTATTTTAGTCTCTTATGGTTTGACTTTTTGTCTTATTTTTCTTTCCCTTCCCTTATGTTCATCTGTTTTGTTTCTTAAATTCCAGATATAAGTGAAATCATATGAGAGTTAACCATCCTTAATTACCTGTGTGTATTATTTCATATTTTATAATGTACCTTGATGTGCAGGTTTTTTTCATGAAGACATAAAAATACACATTTTTGAAAACATGGCTGATTTTTCACCATTGAAAGGAAGGTACCAATAAAAGATGTCTATATATGCACTGATTTATTTTGTAAAACTTGAACACAACTTGATCTATGGATGTTCAGTTAGTAGACTTATTACCATTAATTAGTAATTGAACGTTTCATTGAGTGATTACATACTGAGACTAGATTCAAAGCATCCTGTGCAACTTCCCTTTTAAAAACTTTGAGCAAAAATGAACTCTATAAAGTTCACAAAGCATTAGTCCTCAGAAGTGGACATATCTAGGTATCCACATCCCCTCATGTAATATCTGAGAACAGAGCAGCAGCCAGGAAGCAGGAATGCAATCACCTGTTTTAGACACAGAATTCTTCCTTGTTTGTAAAACTGAGTTATTTCTCACTACCATGGATGCTGATTTCTGTCTGTTCCTCTTGTGGAGATGGTAAATGTTTGATAAGACCATATCTCACAATGTAAAATTAGAATCTCTAACCAAGATGTAGTTTCTGCTGCTTCCTGAGAGATATGATCATCTGCAAGAACATGGCGTTCTTGCAGAGCAAAAGAAGAGGGCATGGGAAGCTAAATGACCTCCTCCTAAAAGTTGAAAAATATCAATGCTTGTATCTGTGATGTGGAAATTATGGTACCCATACCTCTGCTTATAAAAATGTATTTCTACATTTTTTTCTATATTTTGTTTCTATATTTTTTCTTCCCTGTTTTACTTAGCAACTGCAGACCTGTCACTTTCTGAGCTGACTTTGGACAGAGGGATCAGTGCAATGGCAGCATCATCTAAAATACAGTGCACTCCAGTCCCACTTCCCTTGACTACTTCTTTTTCTTTTAATTTTTTAAATTTATTTTTGAGAGAGAGAGAGAGACAGCATGAGCAGGGGCGGGTCAGAGAGAGAGGGAGATACAGAATCTGAAACAGGCTCCAGGCTCTGAGCTGGCTGTCAGCACAGAGCCTGACATGGGGCTCAAACCCACAAACCGTGAGATCATGACTTGAGCCGAAGTCAGACGCTTAACCGACTGAGTCACCCAGGCGCCCCTTCCCTTGACTACTTCTATGAATTTGTCAAATAACCACTCTGTCTTAGTTTTCTTCAACATAACAGCAATTAAATACTGCTGGTTCTCATTGGAAAATTATGTGAACTTGTGAGATTTATTAGAGGAAAAGCACCTTGGAAAATGTAGTGACTTCAAGCTTCATTTCTGCTCCTCAGATACTCTGAAGAAGGGTTTTTTGAGGAAATAGGACAGTCAGGCTACAATGGTGAGTATAGGCTCTGCTATTTCCTCTGTTGTTCTCTTATCTGGACAGTGATTTGGCTGTGTGTGTGTGTGTGTGTGTGTGTGTGTGTGTGTGTGTGTGTGAGAGAGAGAGAGAGAGAGAGAATATATGTATGCACACACATATGCACATATAAGAATGCTGACTGCCTTCTAACTGTCTCTAAAACACCTATTAGTGGTCACAAGGCAGTCGAGGAGGTCCAAAAGATATAGAAAACATGGGCTCAGCTGACAGGCTGACTAGTACTCAAAGATTATCTTATATCAGTGGTTGTTCAGCTAACAACCACTGCTATAGGAAAAGAGCTTTATAAGATGTGGGTGTTTCTGTGTGTGAGTACACAGCTCCATGTGCCCACTATCTGACAGAGGATTGCGTCCGTGACTATGTGATATAAGGGACAGGTTAATTATAGGTGGCTGTTGAAGTCTTTCTAAATCGAAATATAAATGTGATTTCTGAGGTAGTATATGTATAGCTGGGGGGAGTTTTGCAAACATGTGATGTCTGATATGATTATGTGTTTATAGATGTTCATGCATGCATGTATGTGTGTGTGTGTGTGTGTGTGTGCATGTAAGTCTATTTTCTGTGACCTTTGCCTTATTCCACAGGGTGCCTCAGCCATGGAACCAGCTTTGAAGATGATTTGACCCTCGGAGCAGAGGGTAAGTGGCAACAGCTCTCTGACGTTGGAATCAAAGAGGCTATACATCAGATACTTAAGAAATGAAAGGGGAGAGTGAAAGGGGAGAATGTGAAAAAAAGCAACCCATTCCCTAGGTCTTATCTATAGAGAAAAAGCAGTCTCATTATGATCTAAAGTAAAACTCATAAAGCATCATGTGCCCAGACAGACATATTTCCTCACCAGCCTGACATGATGTCTACCAGTCCATCATGAGGGCTTTCATTTGGCTCCTGGGAAGACAACACATAAAATCACCATGACATTGGCTGCCCAGACAACGTTGAAACTGTTCTGTATAGGAAGCCTAAAGCAGCCTAAATACTGGGTATAAGAGAGAGATTGCACCGCAAGAAGATAAGGGTTTAAATAAAGGATGGAGGTGTTGCAATATACCAGTGTCCCCTGGGACCCGTAGAGACTCACATTTTGGGGCAGGAACACTAGCATAGAACGCTGAATGATGTTATCCTCCTCAAGACAGAGAAACTCTTGTCTAGACACCAGTCATGGTTTATAAGCTCAGAGGCTTAGGGCCACTTGTTCTCTGCCATGTCTGTCCCCCTTTCAGGTCTGTGTTTGATCATCTTTAGATACTCCCATGAAGAGCAGAGTTCATGGGGTTCATTAAGCCTGTAGTAGTGGCAGAGGGGAATGGAGGGGGGTGAGTTTTAAGTTGAGAGAGGCAGCATAGGTGATTTTCATTTTCCTTTCTAACTTTCTTCTTGCCTTTTTATTCCTTGTCCAGCCACACTACTGGCCGCCAATAGCAAAGTCTTCTCCAGGTAAGTGTCAGGGTCCCAGACTGAATGATGTCTTCTTCAGGAGCTACTGAACTAGGGTAGGTGTCAGAGTCAAAGAGATCGAAAACAAAGAGCTAAAGAGTCACAATAGAGAGTGAGATTTTCCAACCAGGAATGAGGCCCTCGACTGAGTTTGCACAGTAGATGGTAGAAGGTACACAGCAGGGGATAAATATGCCGAACAGAGCACGTCTTGGAGCCAGGATGCAGATGGCTTACAAGATTCATGTGACATCAGCTCCTTTCCCTGCAGGAGTTTCCTGGAGGCAGCCCGGCCCTGCCAGCTGCTGGATCTCGGCTGCAGTTTGGCTTCCAGTAGCATGACTGGTGGGACGAACAAGACTAGTTCAAGGTAGGTGCCAAGTTCGGCAGGGCTGTACAAGCGTCGAAGAAGAGAGGCAGAAGAGAGTGGAACCAAGAGCCCTTGCCCATTTTTTCTTGGATACCTTATTGGAGATTTTATGCAGTCACGTTCTGGAGAAGTATGTCCACATTTGCTTCAAGAACAACTTGGGGGGAGGGGAGCACAGTGCAGAAGAACCCGGTTCTCAGAAATGGATGCTGTGTCAAATAGCTGTGAACTTGTTCGCCAGGAGGTGTAGTGTGGGTATCACCACAGTTCCTGGACTTACAGTGATTGTTTACAATAAATGTAGTGATTGATTTGTTGATTGAATGAATCAGTTAAATGTTGAAGCGCTCAGGCAATTTTGTATCCCCTTATACAGATGGGGCAATGACTAGGTAAAATTTGAAAAGATGAAGCAAAGTTCTTGCCCCCAAGAGCTCAACAGTCAAATAGGGTGAACAAAAGACACACACAAACAGCTTTAAGGTGGGAAGTTATGAAAAATAATGCACTATAATAAAAAGTGTTTGGAATTTGGTTTCAAGGTTCGAATGTGAGAAACCGTTCTCACATTTATTAGCTGCTTAATTATCTTTAGTGATTTGTCCTCACTACGCCTCCACCCTGGCCACACCCCACTTCAATTAAGTCAGACTCTGGAGATGAGACTCAGATATCTGCACTTTTTCCACTGAAATATACTTGATATACAATGTTATATGAGTTTCAGGTGTACAGCCTAGTGATTCAACACTTCTGTACATTACGCCTTATAAGATAGGATAAGTGTGGTCACCATCTGTCACAACAACAATGTTATTACAATGTTACTGACTACATCCCCTATCCTGCACTTTTCATCGCCATGATTTATTTATGTGGAATGCATCATTATTGAGCTCTAGTGTCACCTAGCTTGGTGGCACACAGCTTTGGATGTAGACACATGTTAGTACCATACTGACAGAGACAGAGAGAGCTTGATTTTCTGTAATGCAGGGCTTCTGTCCTGAAAATAGGGCTACAAAGGGGTTTACCTCTCAAAATCAGGTTTTGAACATTGGTTAATTTTTACCTCCGGGTAAGAATAAAATGACTTTTGTGTTTCTTACACACTTGCTCCCTAGTTGTCCCACACAACCGTCAAGGTAAGCTGAGTAGCAAGCTGCAAAGCACTTGACAAAAGCCAGCTAAGTCATAGTATATGCAGGTGGGAACTGACCGATTAATAATCCATAACCATAAGATTTCTTTAAATCTATAATGCTTTTGATTTTTTCAAATCCCTCTCATAGCAAATTTTCATCCACTGGCAATGTTGTTTAAAGTACTATGATAGAATCTAATTGGGTTAAGCCAGGGCTGGAAGGTAATTCCAGACAGAAAATGTAGGTTCACAGAAGTGAAAGCTTTTCTCACAAAGTGGAAGTTAGAGAAACGATCAGGAAGATAAGTCTCCTGACACTTTTATTAGTTACTCTGGATGACCTTGAAACTCAAAGTTGCCCCTATTTTTCCAAACTCCCTCCTTTCAGCATCTCTGAGATTCTGGACAAGGTGCAAGAAGATGCAGAAGATGTTCTCTTCAGTCTGGGCTTTGGCCAAGAGGACCACAAAGACACTTCTCGGATTCCTGCCCGATTTTTCACTACCCCTTCTCAGGCCAAAGGCATTGATTTCCAACTCTTCCTGAAGGCCCAGGTGCGGAGGATTGAGATGGAGGACCCTTGCCTCATGCTGGCCAGTGAGTATTGTCATAGATCTGCTCTATGTCTCTGCCATTCACAACAGGGTGCAGTGGCTATAGATCCTACTTCCTCTTGATCAGTTTCACTGACCCTTTGTCTCTTGTGTCTATTTCTTTGCTGTTGTTTTCAACATGGAGAATTTCGATGTACGCCTCTCCCTCTTAAAGAAATAGTCTTGAAGACACTTCATATCACTATTACGTTCTTAGGTTTTCTCTCCTTTAGCTGAATCAAATGAGAACAATCTCTTCAAGTCTTATCCCCATTTTTATTTCTCATTTGGAACAATAGAATGGTCCTCATTTATAGCCACTATATTAAAATCATTTCCCTTTAGGGCAATTGTTCTCAAAGCTAAATATGTTAAATTGTCCAGAGACTTTATAAAACATTCATATTCATAAGCTTTTTTTTTTTCCATAGAGGGAGAGGTTCAGGAATATTTATTTTATTTTCTTAAAAAAATTTTTATATAGTTTATTTATTTTTGAGACAGAGAGAGACAGAGCATGAGTGGACAGAGAGAGAGGGAGACACAGAATCTGAAATAAGCTCCAGGCTCTGAGCTGTCAGTACAGAGCCAGATGCGGGGCTCCAACCCACGAACTATGAGATCATGACCTGAGCCAAAGTCAGAAGCTTAACCAACTGAGCCACCCAGGTGCCCAGGAATATTTATTTTAAAAAGCACACAGGATTCTTATGTGTAATCCTTAGACCACATCCAGTGTAACAATTATTTAAATTGTCCTGATTCCATACTAAGAAAAGATATGAGAGGCCTTCTCTAGCTAGAGGAGGGATAAAAGACTCTATCTGATTCTTTTTTTTATGTTTATTTCTTTATTTTGACAGAGAGAGAGAAAAAGATACAGCAAGCACAAGCAGGGGTGGTGCAGAGAGAGGTGGTGAGAGAGATAGAATCCCAAGTAGGCTCTGTGCTGTCAGCAAAGAGCCTGACATGGGACTCAGTCTCACAAACTATGAAATCATAACCTGAGCCAAAATCAAGAGTCAGACGCTTAACCAACGAAGCCAGCCAGGCACCCCTCTATTTGACTCTATATGTTAGAATATGTTTCAAATTATATTCTGCTACATCCTCAACATGACTAGGTTTCTGACAGTGTTGTTTCAGATTCTTTGCATTGGATTCAACTTAAAATAAGCTTGGTAAAACTACATCCCTGAGCTCTACCCATTGCAACAATGATTTTGAGTTGGAGTATATTCACAACTTTAGATGATTCTTATGTACACTAAAATGAGAGTATAATTTATTGTATTTATTTTATGTGCCAAGTACACAATTAGATATTAAATTCTGGAAGAGCAGCCTAGAGAAGAGAAACATGATTCTTGCCTTTTGGAAGCTTACAGTCTAATAGCTGCATGGCTTATCTCAGTGCTTTTCAAGCATGGATGTGCACATGAATTACTAAAGGATATTATTAAAATGCTTGAGATACAGTCTGAGATTTTACATTTATAACAGGTTCCTAAGGAGGGCCCATACTTCTGGATCAGTGACCACACTTTGTGAAGCAAGATCTAATATAATGATATAGTCCCTGAGTGCAAGCCCCTCATTGGGCATAGAGTTTGCTTTTAAAAAAATGAGAGAGTCCATCAAAATTTCTGTACCTTAGTCCACTGGCTAATAATTGCCATTCTTCAAATTTGTTGCTGCCCAGAAACCTTCTAGAACCCTAAAGTTTTGTCTGTCTAAGAAAGGATGTTGGTTTTGTCCTTTTTTGCCATGTTTGTCATCTAAAGCAAATAGTACTAGAAGGCATTGTTTAGAATAGACGGACAGAAGAAAGGACATGTTAAATCAGGATATAGAAAAGTTCCTCATCCCATATAGAATTCATTTTTGGACTGAAGGAAGATATCTATTCAGGATGGGGACTCATGAAGTCAAGAAAGTCAAGAAAAGGGATCCTGGGTGTGAGAAATCTAAGTGGGATAAACACTGGTGGGGAAAATGGCATCTTCTTTCTGAATTTTGAGCCTTAGGAAGGCTATTGAAGGAAGAGATACAAGTGATAATTTACTGATGACCCCCAGATTCACCATCTTCAACCCTTGTGCCCAGGCAGGTTTAAGCAGGTGCAAACACTGGCCGTCACTGCTGATGCCTTCTTCTGTCTCTACTCCTATGTGTCTAAGACACCGGTCCAAAAGTTCACACCATCCAACATGTTCTGGAGCTGCAACCCAACTGATGTGCCGTCTATCAAGATTCTGGCTCCAGAACCTGAACCTCACTCACCCAGAGAGCGCCTCCGGAAAGCCATCTCCAAGATGTGCCTGTATACATGCCCCCGAGATCGGCTGTCACCACCCCATAATATCACCAAAAGGAACAGTTTGGACCGAGTGGTATGGGAAGTGATGGACAGAGTGAGAGGAGATAAGCTGGTCTTCCAGCAAGACCTTGGGTTTGGGCCAAGCTCAGAGTAAGATCCTGTTCCCTCAACCAGGGATACACAGCTGCCCAATTCTTCTGGTTCATGTGCTCTTTGCCCTGAAGAGGAAACCCAGCAGGGCATACTCACAATGCAAGCACCATCACAAACTCTGGATTCTAACCCAGAGGCAACCTGTTGCACACATTCTCTGCCCAAAGCAGATCTACAGTGGAGCACAGACCCTGCACACGTTAAGAGAGAGCTGTGGGGTCTACAGGCCACCAATAAGGAAATCCATTCAGCCAAGGATGAGACTTTCTGGAAAAGAAAGAGCAGAGCAAGAAAGAGCCTGTTTCAGAAGAATCCCATGAGCAGAATGGTTAAGTCTTTGGACCTGTCCATCATCCAGCAGAGCCAAGAGTGCCCAACACTGCACCCATCTCTAACTCAGCAGCTGCAGGACACTTGTGACTTGGAGGACATGAGAGGGTTGGGGGCAAGAGAGAGCCTGGTAGAGAAAGATTTTGTATTCTTGCCATTGGGTAAAGGGAATCCAGGCTCCCTATCCTCATCAGATATCCCAATTCTTGAATTGCATTCAGAAACTTTTGGGGGCAGGTTAATAGAGGGTTAATAGGTCTGATTTCTTAGGAGCATCCAAATTTCCAGAGCTTTTTTAATTCCTCATCTGATCTGATCTTCACTGAAGTTTTTAATCAAGCACAGCTGTCTATCATTTGTGGGATCCACACAAGAGTATAAATAGAGGTTGATTATACACTAAGCTAAACACTATTAAATAAAATATGTTCTCTTCTACATCAATGAATATGTAACCATAAAGACCTGGAAGTCCAGGTTCAAACTTAAATTCTTAGACTCTTTAGATTTCTGTGCTAGAACACAGCAGTTTGGACAGAGCCACTCCCCAGCTCCTGGACTCTCCCCTTCTCTTCCCATGCCCAGATCTGTCCTAAACCATAAAGACTTTGCACATAGATGTGTGAGCACCCCAGCCTGCATATACAAAAGCTACACACCCTTTACTGACACAAATAGCCATCTGTTGGTCATCACTCATGCTTAGGGGTGCATAGAGTAGTCATGAGATTAACCCTTTAAGATAGCAGATACAAGGCAAATCCAGTGCAATTCCCTGAAGAAGGCTTGAGGCCATCTGAGCACAATATTTGGGTATCCTGTGTAACTAGAGCATGTTCTAGAAGGCGTAGTGCAAGATCCAGGTGAGCACATCCTATAGGTCCACCAACTCTTCATCCTCTGGACTCTCAAAAACTCAAGACTTCTCTTGCCTGAGACCATAGACATTACTGTCATCAAGTGCTGAGTTTTCTTGGAAAAGCTCTCAGATCCTTGCCACAAATAGAAGCTGTGATGATTTGTAATATCGTTTGCATGTATTTCACCTCTCACTGGACATAGAGCTGCACCTCAGCTCCTGCCTTCCTCACTACCACATTACTGTCATGAGGGGAAAATCCAAGTCTCTCAAGTACACTCAGACTCTTTCCTCTACTGCCACCTTCTATCCAACACCTTTCCCCACTGTCTCTGAGTTCTGCTGGGATCTTGGTTACAGGTGCAAAGCCATAAGGAGGAAGAGAGCAGCTGGACCAACAGCCCCAGACACCCCAACATGTACCAGACTTTTGCTGGCAAAGACTCAAGCAGTAAGTGGGTCTCTGTCTGTCTGTCTGTCTGCCTGTCTGTCTGTCTGTCTCTCTCTCTCTCTCTCTTTCTCTCCCCCACCCCAACCTCCCTCAGGCACTGAGTCGCAAACCTGGTTGCATATTGTAATTGCCCAGGAACAATTTTCTAAATACCCATGACGAAGGTTCACACATTCTGTGATTCTGATTTAATTAACACGGCATGGAAACCAGTGCCTTACCTTTTGTTTTTAAGCTCCTCAGGTGATTCTACTATGGCTGGTTAGATACTTCTCTAGATCAGTGGTTCTCAGACTTTAGCATCCAAATAATCTGGAGGGCTTGTTAAAATACAGATGTCTGGGCCCAAATCCCAGAGTTTCTGATTGAGTAGCCCTAAGCAAGGCCCAAGAATTGGCATTTCTAACAAGTTCACAGGTGATGCTGATGCTGCTGGTCTTGCAATCACAGTCTGAGAACTGTTCTGGGGTAAATTCTGCGTAACCTTAGTGTTCAAAATATAGTCTGCACACTGGCAGCCATAGCATCACTTGGGATTTTGTTAGGAATGTAGAATCTCAGACCCCACCCAAGATCTAAGGCATCGCAATTTTATCAAGAGCCTTAGGTGGTTTATTCACATGTTGAAGTTTGAGAAGCATTGCTGTAGTTTTTAACGATAAGAGCTATATCCCGGCTCCTGCTTATAGCTACATTCTAATCAGCCCACATCACCATGTGGGGGAAGACCCCGTGTATCTCACAGCCATGTTACCCTAAACTCTGAGTTCCTTCCAGTAGGTCTGATGTCCATAGCTCTCCTTCCCTTGTCAATGAAGGACAACGAATCTCACATAGGTGGTTATTGCAGCTAAAATGTCTTTCCTTTCTATGTGAGTCTGAGCATTAACTGTGTCAGAAGTATCCCTTTGAACACTTTATCTAAAGATTTATTATTTAAACTAAGTATAAGTGAGGCTCTCGTAGTCTTTACCACCTATCCCCTTGGACCATACAGAAGATGGCATCAGGAAAAACGTGACTTTTCTAATAGTAGGAATTGAAATCCTTCTTGAATTAAGTCAATGAGTCTTGCTTAGAGTTCCTTCTATCTTGAATGTGTTAGTACTATTTACTGTACTTCCTCACCCAATAGTCATTTGGAGTCAATACTATAAATGTACTGTGTTACTTGTCCGGAATCACAGAGATCTTTACACTCTTAACTCTTCTAATTTTCTGTGATTTTAGAGCCCTAGTCACTTTTCTTTCTCTCTTCCTCATTACTTTCATCTCCAGATATAAAAATTGTATGTATTTAGTAGTCACTCACAAAAGAAGTAACTATCAGAAGGCAGAAATATAGCTGGGAGAAGTTTAGGATATGGAGTCAAATGACCAACTCTACACTTACTCAATGATCTTGTAAAAATCACTGAACTTTAATTTCATCCTACATAAAAGGAGACTAATAATAATTCTGTGTGTGTGTGTGTGTGTGTGTGTGTGTGTGTGTGGACTAGGCATTTGTGTCGAGTTTTCACCCCTTACAGAGAGTTTGTGAAAGCAATGTAACATATTAGAACAACAGTGGTGTTGCTGATTTTAGAAAAAGTAATCATGGACATAAAATATTTAGATCAGTGATTCTCAATCCCACAAGATTTTTTTTTAATTGCTATTTCCTGGGCTCCAACCAGTAGAGTTAAATGCAAATCTCTAATGTTTGGACTTGGGCATCATTGTTTAATCTTCTTTTAAAACTTTCCTCTTGCTGCATAGCAAACCGCCCAAAAGGTAGTGGCTTTAATAAAAAGTTGTTTCTTATTTCTCACTATTTTGTGGGTTTACTGGAAGGTTCCGCTGCTTGTCTCACCTGGGCTCACTTATGCAGCTGTTTGGGACTATTTGGCTGGGCTGGATTGGAAGGTCAAAAATGGATTCCCACACACATCTGGAACCTTAGTGTCAACTGTCTTAGGGAGCCCTCTCCATACGGTGTGTCTTTCTTTGATAGTCTAGCTTGTCTTTCCTATGTGGATATTCCTGAAATTCCAATGCTTCTTTTTATGGATCTGTTGCAAGTTCACAACATCCCCTCAACCACATGTTATTGGTCAAATCAAGTCACAAGACCAACCTGGATTCAAAGGGAAGGAAAACAGACTCTACTTTTTCTTTTAAGGTTTTTATTCATTTTTCAGAAACAGACAGAGTGAAAGTGGAGGTGGGACTGGGGGCGGGGAGAGACACAGAATTCAAAGCAGGCTCCAGGCTCTGAGTTGTCAGCACAGAGCCCAACAGGGAGCTTGAACTCACGAACCATGAGATCATAACCTGAGCCAACGTCAGATGCCCAACCGACTGAGCCACCCAGGAGCCCCAAACTCTACTTTTTAATAGGAGTGGCAAGGTCACACTGCAAAAAGACATGTGAAATGGGAGGGTTGTCATACCATCTTTATAAACAGTCCATCACAATGATCCCAGTGCACCATGAGGATTAAGAATAACTGCTTTCATTAAAGGGCTTTATCCTCACATATTAAAGATACACTGAGGGCAAGCTTTCATTCTGTAGCTAATTCAGACTCTGTCACAGCACCCAGATTTGAAAAGGAAATTTTTGCTAAACTTATAAAATTAAAATAGAAAATGTGGAGTCTATTCTCTACAGCTAGGTTTCTTTGCCAATAACTTACTTAATTTACTCTGAAATACAAAGCTTTGCTCAAGTGTTATGTGTCCATCAGATGTCAGCCTCACACAAGAAAATGCCAAGATATTTGGTGAAGCAAGCTGGGGACAGGATCTATAATGTTATACTTTCTGGGCAATACCTACAACACCCAGGACACCAGTTCCTCTCATAAAACTGGGAAAAAGTATTGCTGGGAGTTATCCACTTTAGGTAAGAAATTAGATTCCATTTTCTGCCAAGGATGTGTGATTAGAAACTATGTATTTCCCTTATTCTAAACATACATTTTTCCACATTTTAGTATCTCTGAGATAGAATGGGTTTTACAACTGACAGTGCCAATGTCTGTTTTTATTCCTCTTTAGTGAAATGTAAAGTAAGTGAGTCTTGCAAAAGATGGTTTCTCAGATTCAATGAAACACAGTAACTTTAGGAATTAAATGTACTTACTCTCAAGTAATTGAGGAAATGATTTTGCAGACTTCCCTTCTACAATTTCCTAGAACACTAAGAGATTTCTGCTTCACTGACACAGTCTTTGGCTGAGGCAAGGGGGCCACAGTGGTTCCCAAACCTTTTGGATGTTCCATAAATGTGTTTAATCATCTTTTCACAAAGCTATGAATTATCTCTCTCTATTCACTCCTCTGTCATCCTTTAAACATCACAAGAAGGGGGGCGCCTGGGTGGCTTAGTCGGTTAAGCGTCCGACTTTCGCTTAGGTCATGATCTCGCGGTTCGTGGGTTCGAGCCCCGCGTCGGGCTCTGTGCTGACTGCCAGCTCAGAGCCTGGAGACCGTTTCAGTCTGTGACTCCCTCTCTCTCTGACCCTCCCCTGCTCACGCTGTCTCTCTCTCTCTCCTAGAAATAAATAAAACATTAAAAAAAAAATTTAAAGGATTAACAAGAAGAGATTGGAGGGGCACCTGAGTGGCTCACTCGGTCGAGCGACCAGNTCTCGCGGTTCGTGGGTTCGAGCCCCGCGTCGGGCTATGTGCTGACTGCCAGCTCAGAGCCTGGAGCCTGTTTCAGTCTGTGACTCCCTCTCTCTCTGACCCTCGACTGCTCACGCTCTCTCTCTCTCTCTCTCTCTCTCTCTTAGAAATAAATAAAACATTTAAAAAAAAGAATTAAATACAATAAAATTAAAAAAAAAAAAGACATCACAAGAAGGGGGCAATACCTATGAAAGTGCTTGAGGACTCCCAAGATTAAAGGCTGTGTGATAAATATGGAAGGAGGAAATTCACTCACCACCATCAAAGGCAGAGCCAACTGCCTTTTCCCAGTTTCTCAGACCTACTGGGAAACAATTCCTCTCTACCTCCTCCAGGACATATAATTATCTCTTCCAGAGACTAATGATCTCTCAGGAGCTCTGTATCAAGCGTCAAGAGTTCACCTACTACTTGTCATCAGGCATGAGACGGGTGTGAGCATGGGTAGGAAGGGATAGCAGCACCCAGCCAGACATTGGGTCCACTTGTGTAGTCCTCACATTGCACAAGGATATTCAAAAGGCAAATAGAGGTGGAAATCCAGCTTTACTGTGCTTACCATCCAAAATCTCAAGGTCTTCATCTTCTAAGAGGGAGCTCCTTTTTTTCCCTAATTCATCTATGTAAGGTGAGTGCTTTTCTGTACAAGGACACCTTAAAAAGGGATCTTGTGGGGCACCTGGGTGGCTCAGTCGGTTAAGTGTCCAACTTCAGCTCAGATCATGATCTCATGGTCTGTGGGTTTGAGCCCCGCATCAGGTTCTGTGCTGACAGCTCGGAGCCTGGAGCCTGCTTCAGATACTGTGTCTCCCTCTCTCTCTCTTCTCTCCTGCTTGTGTTCTCTCTGCCTACCAAAAATAAATAAACATTTAAAAAAACCTTTTTTTAAAAGGATCTTGTGCCCAGCTATCAGCTTTCATTTAGAGTCTGCCATAGAAGAAGTCTTAATCTTCCTCCCAGATCCTAGGAAAGGATGACCCTCATCATTCCTCATAATTTGCACCATACTCAAAGCTTTCAAATGCATAGCCTTTTCTACTAGTGCTTTGTTGCTAAAATTTAAGCTGTTGACCTCTATCACACTTAAGAGGCAGGGCCAAGGTTTTACTTTTTTGTTATTATTGTTTGTTTCTTTTACCAGATCTGGGGTAGCCCAGGCTCACATATATCCTATTTGCAAAGCGATCATATCTAGAGGTGGGAGTTACACTTTATGGGAAACTCTGCTGGTGGCAGGGGGAGAAGTCAGGCAAGATTAGGTGGGGAGACCACGCAGAGCACAGATAAAGAAGGAAACTAGTCTTAGATGATCCCAAAAGGCAGGTAATTCAAAGCTGTCTGTTGACATTTAGTGAAACCTATATGAGCCGGTAGCTACAGAAGTGCACTTAGATGTAAGATTTTCCCATGTGACAATATTAGCAACAAATGCTTATATATAGTGCTTACTACATGTCAGGCCTAACCCTTAGCACTATGAGGGAGTTAAATCACTTAATCTTATGATATAACTTTTTGATTATTCCACATTTTATAGATGGTCACGGTGGGCATGGTTACTTTTTTACCAATATAAATTTTGAAGAGTTACTATCTGATAAGTGGTGTAGGGAGAGATGGGGAGAGGGAGAGAAGAAAGCAAGAGGGCATCATGAGCACATGATGCTTGTTTTGCATCTATTGGGGAAATATAATTAAAAACAAAATCTTCTGCCACCCCAGAAAACCTCTCCAGAAAGGTATAAGAGAAATAAATGTTTTAGTTTTGAATATGATGTGTGTGTGTCAAAGGCCATCCACTAAAGAGATTGCAGAGACAGAAAGAAATCCCACCCTCTTCTATAGACAGGCAGATGAAGCCTCTTACACACATACAATAAGTAGTCCTGAAGGAGGTGGAAATGCAGTTCATTCTAGATTCACCTTGGAACTGGGGTGGCCAATGTTGTTAGATCATTTCCTTTATCCAAATGACTAATAAAACTGCTCATATCTTTATGACAGAGGTAGTTTTGCAAGTGGGAGCCAGGCACCTAAGTTAGACTCCTGGCCTCTCATGGAGACCCAGAGATAGGGTGAGAGTCTTGGATGATTATTACATTTCAAAGCAAAGGCTTCCATAATCCTTGAGAAAGACATTTCAGGGTCTTAAAGGTGGCAAGAGGTTTATTTAGTTTTTTTAAAAAGATTTACATACATTTCAAAGACACAAAGAACTTACAAGTTTTCTAAAGGAACCCACTTTCAGAAAAGAGGGGGAGGCTTTTCCACAACAGGGAAAAATTAAGACTTTTATTTTTAATTTGTATTTGCCATTATACTTGTATCTGTATCTTTTCTTTCCTTTGATCTTCCTTTGACCTGAACTGGCCCATTCATCTTTCGAGTTGTGGAAAGAAGGATCATCTCCACTTGAATTGCATAATGCCCATTTTCTGCGTTACCTTTCACATGTCTTGGTGGATTTCCAAGACTATATCAAATATGTCAAGCCACACAGCTTCCGGTGTCAACATTCATGTAGCCTGCGGTGCAAATATTGTTCCTAGAGATGTGTTGAGCAGAGGCCTGAGCATCCACAGAACCTTACTCAGCTCTTCAGGTAGGAAGGGACTTTCATGACAATATAGCACTTTCAGAGATATTACCTTATATAAGTCTTTTAATCATTTAGACTAGATGAGAAAAAAAAATTACTTAACAAGATCAAGTAACTCGTTACTTAAAACTCAGATCTCCTGACTCCCAAACCAGTGCTCTTTTCATCATAACACACTACCCTGAACGTGCAGGAGTTCAGACTACTGATACAGATCAGTGCAAGCCTCACTGCAGGTACTTGAATGTGACTATCATTAACTGTGTGCCCTAATCCTTTGCACTAAGCACCCAAACCCTCACCAGTTTTGTGACCACTGGAGTTTGGCTGCCTTATTATAAACTCACTGGCAAGAGGAATGTCATACAGATGAAGCGGAAATGTTCACAATTCAGCAAAAGACATGACAGGAAAATAAAAAATTACATGTATTTAATTTATTAAGTGCCGCATATGCATAGAAAAATGAACTTCCCAGAGGATGGCATATCCAGGTGAATCTAGACACGTGAGTCGAGGTCAAACAAGGCAAGGATGGATAGTGGGGCAAGTAGAAGAAGCAACAGGACCAAGTTGAGAGATACACATGTTCCAAGGCAGAGAGAAATGGAATATCATACTATCTTCAGAAACTACACCTTGCGCCAATTGAAATAAGACAACCAGAAATAAGATGAGCATCTAGGAATGGATGGGAATGAGAGTAGGACTTTGAGGTATTTCATAGCCCAATGGCTAAACTGAGAACCAGACAGACTTGTGTTTGGGGGGAAGGGGAAGGAAAAGAAAAAAACACAGGGAAATTTCTAAGTTCCTTCTTGAGAGATTAAGTGAATATTAATATACTTTTATTAAGAACAGAATACAGTAGAAG
Organism: Hyaena hyaena; assembly: GCF_003009895.1. Classification (NCBI taxonomy): domain Eukaryota; kingdom Metazoa; phylum Chordata; class Mammalia; order Carnivora; family Hyaenidae; genus Hyaena; species Hyaena hyaena. The sequence goes on along the minus strand of NW_024081296.1, from coordinate 647,728 downwards.
AAGCAAGCTGGTAGGCAAATATCTTAAAGTATAATTTTCAAAAAGGCAAAATAATGACTCTCATTTTAATATAAGATAAACATGTTCAAAGTTTCTTTAAAATTTTTTTGATGTCTTTTTCTTTATTTCTGAGAGAGAGCATGACCAGGGAAGGGTCAGAGAGAGAGGGAGACACAGACTCTGAAACAGGCTCCAGGCTCTGAGCTGTCAGCACAGAGCCCGATGTGGCGCTCCAACCCACAAACCTTGAGATCATGACCTGAGCCAAAGTTGGACGCTTAACCGATGGAGCCGCCCAGTCACCCCTCAAATGTTCTATTCAACTCATAATTAATAGGAATTCCAATAATATGTTTGAACTGGTCCAGAGACTTTTTGAGAAGCTAGTTCTTTTAAAACTAGCTAACCTGAATTAGCTACAAAACTGGCTGATACACAGCCAGACCATAAACTCTCATCTTTGAGATTATTGGTTACACTCGAAAGAGATTATTTGCATCTCTACTCAGCACGAATTTTTGAGGTAATCTTTGCCCCCACAGAGTAGTGAAATAGCCGATAAAAAGAAACTCAAAACTAACACTGTACTGAAAGTACATCTGGTAATCTTGTTTGTCTATTTTCAAGTCGAGAATAATTTGATGAGTTAAGATTTGGATATGATGAGATTGCAATAGTTCTGAAATACTAAAATAAAGAAGTCCATAAGGCAGCTGGATATATGAATTTGAGATTGGAGGGTTTTTTGGAATTCAAGGCTTATTTATAATAGGTGAAGGAAGGCATGAGAAATAACAGTTCACCTAGAGAAAGATTGCAGAATCAGAAGTTTAAGAGAAAAAAGGACCCTTAGAAACATTAATATTTAAAAATTGATTCAAGGGTGCCTAAGTGACTCAGTCATTTAAGCAAATGACTCTTGATTTCAGTTCAGATCATGATCTCACAGTTATGGAATCCAACCCTGAGACGTGCCCCATGCTGAGCATGGAGCCTGCTTAAGATTCTCTATTAAAAAAAGAAAAGAAAAAGAAAAATTGATCAAGCAGAGGATGTTCATAAAGGAGTAGCCATATGGACTGAAAAAGAAAGCTTCAGATAGTAAGCAAGTGAAGTTTGTTTCGATAAGGAAGGTGTAGTCTTCAGTAACATACATCATAAAATATCCAGAAGGAAGGAGAATGCAAAGAAAGCATTGGATTTGCAACCACACAGATTGATGTAGTATTTTTATTTGTGCGACAGGGCTTCAAAGTACGATTGTGAAGGAGCGCCTGGGTGGCTTAGTCGGTTAAGCGTCCGACTTTCTCTTAGGTCATGATCTCGCGGTTCGTGAATTCGAGCCCCGCGTCGGGTTCTGTGCTCACTGCCAGCTCAGAGCCTGGAGCCTGTTTCAGAGTCTGTGTCTCCCTCTCTCTCTGACCCTTCCCTGCTCAAGCCGTCTCTCTCTCTCTCCTAGAAATAAATAAATAAAAATATTTTTAAAAAATAAAATAAAGTACGATTGTGAAAAGTGAATAGGAAATTATGCAAATAAAGTAAGTAAGAAAGTCCAGAGACTAAGGAATGTTTTGTTTTTTCTAGGATGGGGAGGGTTTAAGTATATATATATATATATATATATATATATATATATATATATGGTGAAGGAAAAGAATCAATTGGGTGGGAGAGGTTCCTGGTTCAGGAAGGAAGAGAGAATGACGATGTGGGGTCACTGGTAAAGTGCTTTTGAAAACTTAATTTTACAAAACAAAAATAAATCCTTTTTTAGTATTTAGCCATGAACTAGAAGTACAGATCTTTGTCTGAGATGAGAGGAAAAGAAAAAGGACAATTACATTGGTCACCTGGAGAAGTCAAGAAACCTCTGCCTATTGATTTCTCTCTTTTTCCTAAAGAAAGGGTAGTCACTAAACAGCGTAAGGCAGGGAATTTGAATATGATAGTAAAGATTTGAGATTCTCACTATGAAAAAAAAAAAGAAACATTTATCATAAGAAGCACCTAGTTGAACAGGTGAATGATCTTAGGGTTCAGCTCAAAGTGCAGATTTGGCAGGGATTTAAAATTTTTCTCCAGCAGTGTTCGGCAATCTATATAAACAAATGAGGATAAAAGTAGAAGTATATCTTTAAAAGTACATAAAAAGTAAGAAGTGAGCACTTCTAGGAATCTCACTTCATGCTGAGCACAACAGAAAATCTTAGTTACGTGAGGGTTTCCTTGATGCTGCTGCTGCTGCTGCTGCTGCCGCTGCTGCTACTGACCTTAAATATGACATAGTAGTGAGAAACATTTCAACAGATGAGATATAAAAGCTTCTGCCAACTCCAGTACTCAGGGCTGTCTCCAAAATGCATGATGTGTTTCTTTTTAGTCCCATTTCAGGCTTTTTCCACCACCACAACCATACATGCTCCGATAGCAGTGACTTCATAGAAGAGCCTAATTCTCACCTCTTCTCACAGGAGGTTGTACTGCCCCCAACATCCAGCTCCTGCTCCCTGGTCCTACAAACCTCTGAACTTGGTAGGAGAAAAGCATCATGGTACACTGGAAAAAAGACCAGATTGAGAGACTTGGAATCTATGCCCTGATGATATTATAAACTGCATGCACAGAGAAAGACCTGAGGCGCGTAACTTCATTTCTCTGTGTGTTTGTTTCTCTACCATGTGGACATTAGAAAACACAAGGCAGACAGTGGCAAACTGGACAAAAATTAAATATTCCCCCAAGGGGTTGACATTCCCTAAGGCAGTTAGAGGATTTAACAGTGGTCGAGTTTGGGAAACAAAGATTGTTACTGGAATACTTTCAAAGGACTCAATGTAATGATGAAGGAGAAATCCCACATTTCAGCTCTGAAGGCTTGGTGCACCCAACAGTAAGGTTCCCTCTGAGCTTCCTCACATCCCTATGTGTTTCCAGTTAAGTTCCAGAAAATCTTCCACGACACCAGATTCCTGTTTTTTTTTTTTTCTTGAAGCCTCACCTAAAGAACCTCCTCTTATCCCCTAATTTCTACCTCTATCTCTAGTTTCATATCTTCATAGGAGAAAAAAAAAAGATGAGTGGGATTCAGGGTTCCTCCTCTTGGTCACTGCAAAACAATCACAGAAAACAAAAGACCAATAAAAATATTTTTTAAAACCTTGACATGTTTTTAAAGAGAACTAACAGTTGTGGTTTTAGTTGGAGGGAAAATATTTTGTCAACGAATAGGACGTGAGTACCCACAGTGCTCCTTGAAGCTGTGTGTGGTACAGAGCATTTTAGACTTGTTCCTCCCCCAGTAAAATTCTAGTAGAGTAGAAGCAGCAACACACACAAACACGCACACACACTCATGTGCATACACACACTTCCAGTAATATATTGCTTGGTTGCCTAATAAACTGCAAGTCAGCAAAGAACAGAAAAGAGAGATTTGAGGGAGAGTATGACCATGAGTTCAAAGAAAAAAATATCATACTGGATATGATGAGAGCCAACAGAAGTTGATTTTGAGAAAGCACAGAGCATTGACCAAGTCTGGTTGTTGAGCTAGGTGTAAACAAAGGACTAGAGAGTTTAAGAGCTGGGGTGGAGGGTTTTTAGAACATCTGTATTTGCTGATTGGCCTTATCTAATGGAAAAATAAACTTTCTGGCATCTTTGTGACAACTTGGAGCTAGGGGCCATGCTGAAGTTAGGCTCCTACCCTTCCACAGAACTTGGGAGAAAGGGGCACTATCTTCCTTGATGTTTACATTTCAGAGAAATAATTCTCAGGTCCTAGAGAAAGGCTTTCCTGGATTGCAAAATTGAAATGAGACTGGGAGACGATTTATATTTCAAAGGGTCAGAGAAAGGATTTACAATTACAAGCTTTCTAAAGTAAATGTTGTAAGAAAATGGAGGTCAGGGCCCAGGGTCAGAGGGAAAAAACTGTCCAAACTGCAGTGATAGTGAAGGGAATGTTTAGGCCATCTTGGTCATAAGAGAGAACAGAAGCATCTGAGATTACTTCATTTAAAAAGCCTAAGAGAGAGGGGAGGCAAGATGGTGGAGAAGTAGGGAGCTCCATACATTTCACTCGCCCCCATCTCTCAAATGGAGAAGGCCTGAAGTCATAGGAACCCCTACGGAATCCAGGAGTTTGGGAGGAAAAGGAGACAGAGTCTGCTGAAAAAACCTTATAGCGTGAGTGCGAACTGGGGAAGATAAAATCGGGCTTGGACCAGAGACACAGAGGGAAGGGGGGATCCTCCTTTGCGGGGAGCCAAGGTGAGTCCAGGGGAGGGGGATGTGGAGAGAGTGGCCGAAACTGCTGAAGACACTGTCCCTGTCGCTGGAGAAAAGAAAACCTCCTCTCGGGACACACAGGGATCCAATTTCCTGCTGTCCAGCTGACCCTAGGCAGGTCTCACTCATCCCTGGCGACCCTGGGTGAAACTGATCCTTGCTCGCCAGCCCAACCTGGAGGGGACAGGAGCAGTGGCTTCTGGCTCGATTCCCAGGGGGAAGGCAAGAGGCTTGAAACTGCTCTGAGGGACTCGCTAGTTTATATTTTGAGCAATATCAGTGGGATGCGCTGACTGAAATCTGGAAACAAGGCCTGGCTTGGGATATAGAGCACAGCCCACCTTGGCTACACCCCCTGTGTAAAAGAACACTACCTGAACAGACAGGCCCTGGATAGTCAATAAGCCTCCTTTAATATAACAGTATTTGCAGGTGCAGAGCGCAAAACAAGCCTTTAAAAGTGACAAGAGACAAAAAGCTAGCCAAAATGACGAAATGGAGAACTCTCCTCCAAAGAAATTCCAGGAAGAATTGACAGCTAAAGAACTGCTCAAAACAGATATAAGCAAAATAACTGAACAAGAAGTTAGAACAATAGTCATAAAATTAATCACAGGGTGTGAAAAAGGCATGGAAAAAATCAGAGAAACTATTGCTACAAAGACTATGGAGCTTAAAAATAGTTGTGATGAGGGGCGCCTGGGTGGCTTAGTCGGTTAAGCGTCTGACTTTCGCTTAGGTCATGATCTCGCGGTTCGTGGGTTCGAGCCCCGTGTTGGGCTCTGTGCTTACTGCCAGCTCAGAGTCTGGAGGCTATTTCAGTCTGTGACTCCCTCTCTTTCTGACCCACCCCTGCTGACGCTGTCTCTCTCTCTCTCTCTCTCTCTCCTAGAAATAAATAAAAATTAAAAAAATTAAAATTAAAAAAAAATAGTTGTGATGAATTTTTAAAAAATGCTATAAATGAGATACAAAATGAAACGGAGGCGTCCAATGCACGGATGGAAGAGGCAGAAAGGAGAATAAGTGATCTATCTAGAAGACACAATTATAGAAAAAGAGGAAGCTGAGAAAAAGAGATAAACTGATACAAGAACATGAAAGGAGAGTTCGAGAGCTCAGCGATACAATCAAACGGAACAATATCCATATCATTCCAATATCCATATCCAATTCCAGAAGAGGAAGAGAGAGGGAAAGGTGCTGAAGAGGTCTTTGAACAAGTTATATCAGAGAACTTCCCCAGTCTGGGGAAGGAAACAGACGTTGAAATCCAAGAGGCACACAGAACTCCTCTCAGACGTAACTTGAATCGATCTTCTGCAGGACATGTCTTAGTGAAACTGGCAAACTATAAGGACAAAGAGAGAATTCTGAAAGCAGCTAGGGATAAAAGGGCCCTAACATACAAAGGGAAACCTATCAGAGTGGTGACAGACCTATCTACTGAAACTTGGCAGACCAGAAAGGAATACCAGGAAATCTTCAATGTGATAAAGAGAAAAAATATGCAGCCAAGAATCCTCTATCCAGCAAGTCTGTCATTCAGAATAGAAGGAGAGATAAAAGCCTTTCCAAATAAACAAAAATTGAAAGAATTTGTCACCACTAAACCAGCCCTACAAGAAATCCTGAGGGGGATTCTCTGAGGGAAATGTTGCAAGGAACGCAAGACACCAGAGACAGCAGCACAAGCATAAATCCCAGAAAGAATACAATGACTCTAAACCCATATTTTTCAATAATAACACTGAATGTAAATGGGCTAAATGCCCCAATAAAAAGACATAGGGTAGCAGAATGGATAAAAAAAACAAAATCCATCTATTTGCTGTCTACAAGAAACACAATTGACTGGGGGACACGTTCAGATTGAAAGTAAGGGGATGAAGAAATATATATTATGCAACAGGAAGTCAAAAGAAAGCTGGAGTAGCTATACTTATATCAGACAAACTGGACTTTAAAGTAAAGACAGTAACAAGGGATGAAGAAGCACATTATATAATAATTACAGGGTCTATCCATCAGGAAGAGCTAGCAATTATAAATGTCTACACACCAAATATGGGAGCACCTATATATATAAAAGAATTAATCACAAACAGAAACAATCTTATGGATAAGAATGTGCTAACAGCAGGAGACTTTAATACTCCACTTATAGCAATGGCTAGATCAACTAGACAGAAAATCACTAAAGACACAATGGACTTGAATGACACATTGGACCAGATGGATCTGACAGATATATTTAGAACTCTACAACTTGAGGCCATGGAATTCACTTTCTTCTCAAGTGCACATGGCACATTCTCCAAGACAGATCATATACTGGGACATAAAACAGCCCTCAATAAATATAAAAGAATTGAGATCATACCATACACACTCTCAGATCATAATGCTTTGAAACTTGAAATCAATCACAGGAAGAAGTCTGGAAAACCTCCAAAAGCATGGAGGTTAAAGAACACCTTACTAAAGAATGAATGGGCCAATCAGGCAATTAGAGAGGAAATTTAAAAATATATGAAAACAAATATAAATGAAAATACAAGAATCCAAACTCTATGGGATGCGGCAAAGGCAGTCCTAAGAGGAAAGTACATTGCACTCCAGGCCTATTTCAAGAAATTAGAAAAAAATGCAAGTGCAAAATCTAACAGTGCACCTAAAGGAACTAGAGGGAGAGCAACAAGAGCACCCCAAACCCAGTAGGAGAAGAGAAATAATAAAAATCAGGGCAGAAATAAACAACATAGAAACCAAAGAAACAGTTGACCAGATCGATGAAACCAAGAGTTGGTTTTTTGAAAAAATAAACAAAATTGACAAACCTATAGCCAGGCTTCTCAAAAAGAAAAGACAGAGCACTCAAATAGACAAAATCATGAATGAAAATGGACTTATTACAACCAACCCCTCAGAAATACAAGCAATTATCAGGGAATACTATGAAAAATTATATGCCAAAAAATTGGACAACTTAAAAGAAATGGACAAATTCCTAAATGCAAGCTCACTACCAAAATTCAGAGGAAGAGATAGAAAATCTGAACAGATCCATAACTAGTGAAGAAATCGAATCAGTTATCAAAAATCTCCCAACAAATAAGAGCCCTAGGCCAGATGGCTTCCCTGGGGAATTCTACCAGACACTTAAAACAGAATTAATACCCATTCTTCTCAAGCTATTCCAAAAAATAGAAATCGAAGGAAAACTTCCAGACTCATTTTATGAAGCCAGCATCACTCTGATTCCCAATCCAGACAGAGACTCAGCAACAAAAAGAGAACTACAGGCCAACATCCTTGATGAATACAGATGTAAAAATCCTCAACAAGATGCTTGCAAATCGAACGCAACAACACATAAAAAGAACTATCCACCAAGACCAAGTGGGATTCATTCTTGGGTTACAGAGCTGGTTCAATATTCGCAAATCAATCAATGTGATCCATCACATCAACAAAAGAAAAGATTAAAAACCATATGATCCTGTCAATAGATGCAGAAAAAGCATTTGACAAAATACACTATCCCTTCTTAATAAAGACCCTTGAGAAAGTCGGGATAGAAGGAACTTACTTAAACATCATAAAAGCCATCTATGAGAAGCCCTCAGATAACATCATCCTCAATGGGGAAAAACTGAGAGCTTTCTCCCTGAGATCAGGAACATGTCAGGGATGTCCACTCTCACCACTGTTGTTTAACATAGTGCTGGAAGTCCTAGCATCAGCAATCAGGCAACAAAAGGAAATCAAAGGCATCAGAATTGGCAAGGAAGAAGTCAAACTTTCACTTTTCACAGATGACATGATACTATACATAGAAAACCCAACAGACTCCACCAGAAGCATACTGAAATTGATCCATGAATTCAGCAAAGTTGCAGGATATAAAATCAACGTACAGAAATCAGGTGCATTTTTGTACATCAACAATGAAGCAACAGAAAGAGAAATCAAGAAACTGATCCCATTTACAATTGCGCAAAAAAACATAAAATACCTAGGAATAAACTTAACCAAAGATATAAGAGATCTGTATGATGAAAACTGTAGAAAACTTATGAAGGAAATTGAAGAAGACACAAAGAAATGGAAAAATATTCCATGCTCATGGATTGGAAAAATAAAAATAGTTAAAACGTCATTACTACCCAAAACAATCGACACATTCAATGCAATCCCAATCAAAATTGCACCAGTATTCTTCTCAAAACTAGAACAAACTATCCTAAAATTTGTAAGAAACCACAAAAGACCCTGAATAGCCAAAGTAATATTGAAGAAGAAAACCAAAAGGGGAAGCATCACCATCCCAGACTTTAGCCTCCACTACAAAGCTGTCATCTTCAAGACAGTATGGTATTGGCACAAAAACAGACACATAGACCAATGGAACAGAATCGAGAACTCAGAAGTGGACCCAAAAGTATACAGCCAACTAATCTTTGACAAAGCAGGAAAGAATATCCAATGGGAAAAAAAAGACAGTCTCTTTAACAGATGGTGCTGGGAGAACTGGACAGCAACATGCAGAAGAATGAAACTAGATCACTTTCTCATACCATACACAAAAATAAACTCAAAATGGATAAAGGACCTGAACGTGAGACCAGAAACCATCAAAACCCTAGAAGAGAAAGCAGGAAAAAAACCTCCTTGACCTTCACCGCAGCAATTTCTTACTTGACACATCCCCAAAGGTAAGGGAATCAAGAAGAAAAATGAACTATTGGGACCTCATCAAGATTAAAAGTTCTGCACAGCAAAGGAAACAATCCATAAAACTAATAGGCAACTGATGGAATGGGAAAAGATAGTTGCAAATGACATATCAGATAAAGAGCTAGTAGCCAAAATCTATAAGGAACTCACCAAACTCCATACCCAAAAAACAAATAATCCAGTGAAGAAATGGGCAGAAGATATGAACAGACACTTCCCCAAAGAGGACATCCAGATTACCACCAGACACATGAAATGATGCTCAGCGTCCCTCCTCATCAGGGAAATACAAATCAAAACCACACTGAGATACCACCTCGCGCCGGTCAGAGTGGCTAAAATGAGCAAATCAGGAGACTCTAGATGCTGGCGAGAATGTGGAGAAACGGGCACCCTCCTACACTGTTGGTGGGAAGGTAAACTGGTGCAACACCTCTGGAAAACTGTGGAGGTTCCTCAAAAAATTAACACTAGAACTCCCTATGACCCAGCAATAGCACTGCTAGGAATTTACCCAAGGGATATAGGAGTGTTGATGCATAGGGGCACATGTACCCCAATGTTCATAGCAGCAATTTCAACAATAGCCAAAACATGGAAAGAGCCTAACTGTCCATCAACTGACGAATATATCAAGAGATGTGGTTTATCTATACCATGGAATACTACATGGCAATGAGAAAGAATGAAATCTGGCCATGTGTAGCAACATGGATGGACCTTGAGGGTG